>NC_070649.1:10628275-10648275 GCF_947347685.1 Pleuronectes platessa | reverse complement strand
TTTTATCTGTGGATCTTTGAGTTCTGTCATTTGAAGCTTAATCGACGGAAGCAGGGATTTGGGGACGTAATTAAATGTTCCCCCGACTGGCGATATCTGTGGCCAGACGTAAATGTGCTGATGAAAAGTGAACTGAATGGTAATTATTAGGGAATTATTAGCGAGAAATGTCATTGATAGTGCCGACCACAGACTGCATAAAAAGATGGATGACGCGTTTCCATTTTCTCCCTCTTTTTTAGAAATGAAGCCAAAAATATCACGGATCGGTGGATCGAGCCGCAGTGGCGAGGTCCCAACAATACACAAATACACAAATATTTACAAAAATGTTTTACTGGGTCTTTGTACGACAACTTTTGAAACAGGACAGATAATGAAATGGAGGAGCTAGTGGTACATACCTGGTTAAACGGAGCTAAGTGCTAACGTCTCAGTTTAGCATGTGCGCCACAGACTGTATATAAAGATGGACAGGGTGCCTCCATAAACTCCCTCTATTCAGATATTAAAGTATATTTAGCCTAGCTAATAGATCTTTTGAACATGGTTATAAAGCATAATGACATTGACATCTATGACGCCTTATGCTCAAACTTATTTTCAGCTAAGGAATTTCTCTAGCATAGTTATAGATCATAATGACATGTTCATATCTTAAGGCGCCTTGAATCTTAAGTTCAGACCTTTAAGAATTATTTCCAGATGTGTTTCTGTGTGTTTCTCCTGGTCTGAACTATCTTTGAACCACCTGTGGAATAATAAGAGGAGAGATGGTTTTCAGCAGGTCCTTAAATCTTAAGGTACAACACATTCCCAAATTTAGGCAGAAGGCCCGGTTGTGTGACGGCATTTTATCTCTAGATTTGTGGTAAACAACTCCCCTTTAAAAGGCCTTGGCTTGCAGAGGCATGTCAGATTTTCACTATTTGGCCTGTGTGATTTCTCCGGGTATAACATGGTGCCCGTCTGACCTGTGAAACTTCTGTGTAATAAAATCTGTTATGCTGCAAGTTCTGGGTCCGCGTCTCCTCTCTTCAAACACCGACTTCGACAAGACCCTGCTGCTTGAAAGACACAATAATATGAAGCCCAGATATCCTGGACACATGGCGATAACAATGTTTGATTCATGTTCAAGCAACAGCACGTGGTGATTTAACCCCTTGTTGACGAATGTCGCGAATTTGCCTCAAACCCCATTCCGGTCTTAATGCCGCCGAGGTGACGATTGTGCCTGATGGTGCAAATATTACACATACCAAGGAAGGTATCGGAAGCACTCTGCCGCCATCTAGTGGTCGGAGTGGAAAATACATACTAGCCCCTTGGGACTGTGCAGCAAAGTTATTTTGAGGTATTAAGCTGAATTTGAAATACTGTGATGATGGAACAGCAATGATTGTACAGAAACATATGTTGTAATTCAATTTCAATCAAAAGCACCATCAATCTAGATACCAGAGACTGGAAAATTTGTTAAATTAAGGTTATGCCCCGTTATGCCTAATGTCGCTAATTTGCTTCATACCTTAATTTTCTATCTACTGTATATGCTATATTGAAATTAACAATCTTCACTTAATTTAGCATCTGTATGACAGCCAAAAACACAAATAATAATTTCTTTATATAATTGGAAAATTAATTCAGGCAATAAGGGGTAAAGACTGATTGTTGTGAATCCATTTGTAAAAAGCACAATTTCAACCAGTGCTGTAAAAGTCACACAAATTCACGAATCAATAATTGTCTAGATTTTCTTTCCTTGTCCGTGTCTGTGTTTTCGCTGCTGTGTTGTGCTGCCTGTAGCGGAATGACGCATGTTCACATGTTGTTAATCCCACAAGGTCACTGTCAAGCTCGAGGATAGGCATCTCTGCATCTATTCCCACTACTGTACACGTACTGCAGTTGGTACTTTTGCCTTTAAGCACTAGCAGTTGGCATTTATTTGACATATAAAAATGTTGAAGTCCTGAATTCATGTTTGTAGATGTTTACACCCAAAATTCCCCCTAATCCCTCCTCAGTAGGGCTTTCGAGAGACAGCACTTTCATTTCATGAGATCGCTTTAGCACTCTCTTCAACCCCTTGGTCTTGGGTAAAGGATCTCCTGGTGCCGCAGTACTTAGGAAAGCCCTCCCCACATGTGCCTCCGCTTGCCTGGAATCAAACCCGCCAAGCCCCACTCGATATATTCTCCACCACTCTCCGACTGTCTCAATTAGGAGGTACTACAGCGGCTCCCCCCAAGGCACCGCGGTTAATGAGAAAGTTCTCTTAATCTTTGCTTTAGTCTTCCTCGCCTGTTTAAATAGGGGGCATAAACAACAAAGAAAGAGTGGAATATTTTTCAATTACCTTCTCTCGGCGATTCAAAGGGATGCTTTGTCTCGGGAGTTCAACTAGTCTGGCTGGGGATCAAATCCCATCTGAATGTCCTCAGCGCTAACAGTCCTGTTCCCACAGAGGACACACGGGTGTTTGTGAATACAGCTAAATGAAGCATATCTCTCATCAGCAGCCCCGGTCTCCTGGTGGCTCTTATTCTTTTACTACGGGGGGGCTTTAATTGAAATCAACCGAATGTGCAGGAGGATCCAAAAAGAATCCAAGATGTGACCACAAGAAAAAAAGAAGAAAAAAAAAGACAAAGGATTTTTTTTATCACTGTCCATGGTGCTGAATCAATCATTTTGTGTTACTATCCTAGGTACTATAAACAACTATTTTTGTCACTATGTTATACAACCACAAGCTTTGAAGGAGATATGATATGTATGAGATATGATTTAATAGATCAGAACAAGTTGAACACCACTATAACCGATCATAAATATCTATATAATTTCATGAATGAATATTTTAACAGTAATTGTATTTTCTATTGTAAACCACCTTTTTTAAATTTATGTACTTTTTATTTATTTATACTCACGTCATTATTATTGTTTAATAATAAAAAGCTGCTTCTCAAGTTACATTTTAAGTTACTTTAAAACACTATGTTTTTTTTGTGCTGGTCTGTATTGTTCATTTCAAGTTTCTGCCAAAGATTGAGTCGGATTCGTTGTCACTGAGGCCTGGTTCAGATGAAAAGGCTGCTGTCGCTCTCCATGGTTCTGATTTCAGTTTAGCGTGCACTCTCCATGGTGCTGACTAAATAAGACTTGTGCCACACCATGGAGTTTGATTTAGGATCCCATGGTACACACTGAATTAAAGAAAGTGCATAGCTGTCATTGGTGCTGTATGTGTCACTATCCATGGTTGTGTCCAAAATCACACGTTTTGGATAAATATTGATCAACTTCTACAGGTGCACCATAGAGAGCATCCTGACTGGCTGCATCATCGCCTGGTATGGCAGCTGCACTGCCCTGAACCGTAAGGCTTTACAGAGGGTGGTGAAGTCCGTCCAGCACATCACCAGGACGGCGCTACCATCCATGGAGGACCTCTACACCCAGCGGTGCAGGAAGAAGAGCAGCCGGATTATTAAAGACCCCTTTCACCCCAGCCATAAACATTTTTGCCTGCTGCCGTCTGGCCGACAGTACCGCAGCATCCGGGCCTGCACCACCAGGCTCAGAGACAGTTTCATCCCCCAACCCATAAGACTTTTAAACTCCTCTGAACTGCAATAACTCCACCAAACCAGCCACGTGGCATATTTGCTTATTTGCATATTTGCACTATTGCACAAATTGCAAATATACAATTTTATTGTATTTTATACTATTTCTATTTTATTTTAATTTTGGTAGTAATTACTTGAGCATTGCTAGAAGAGAGCCTGTGACTCAAGCATTTCATTGGCAGCGACTGCTTAATGTTATTGTTGTGCATTTGACAATAAAAATCTTGAATCTTGAATCTTGAATCTTGAACTGTAATTGCAACATTCGGAAATAATACTTTTTACCTCTGCCAATGAAGTTATGTTTAGATTTTTGTTTGTGGAAGGAAGGGCTATGGGTCAGGAGATAACTCCTTTGATTTTGGTGCGGATCTGAATAAATGTGTGATTCCGGGAGTCATTGTTATAAGAATTATGATTTTTTCCCCGATCATTATGAAACTAGGACAAATTAAAATATGAATGACCGTCACAGTCGAGAATATAAATTGGAAACACGGCCCTGAGATGGTGAGATGGGGCATTAGACTCTCAGAGCGAGTTGCATTTTAGTATTTGTATCGTAAATTAAACCCTGCTTTCTGTTGTTTTTCCAGATTTTGGACACTCTAATAAATTACACTGACTACACAGTGTATATAACTTTGACACGGTCCCTATCGGTGGTTCTGAGTGAATAGTGCCGCTGTCCATGGTGCTGATTCATGTTTTATAACTCACCGTGACTCTCACTCAAAGAATGGACGTTACTGTCGTTTACCCTGAATCAAACTCCATGATTCTGACTCGAGAAAATGTGACACGACATCCCGATTCACCTTTTCTACCGTTTGTGGAGTTAAATCAATCATGGTGCGGTGCCGTCCATCTTGTGTCACCATCCGTGGAGCTGAATCCTACGGCAGCATTAGAAAAAAGACTTTGGCTGAACAGCTCAAAACATTTCAAAACCCTTCACCTACTTTCATATCAGCCAAAATGGAAAGGCTAAAAAATTATTTGAGTCATAATTCCTATAACTACTAATTTGTGTATTAATGGTGGCGATCTGATATTCAGCAGTGTCTTTTGAGAATTATCCTTTCAACTTGATTATTCATTTATTCTGCCAATTATTGTGATGGAGCAGCGGTCGGTGTCTGGAATGTCAATTCCTCTCTCCTTACCCTGTAACTTTTGCCTTAATCCGATTCATTAAATATCTAAATCACTGAGGACGTTGCAGTTCTCCAAGGACAAGATTTGATGGAATATTGTATCGAGTCTTGGCATCGCTGGCTGTTCAGACCCGACCTTGTGGCTGAACCAGAACTCCTTCTGTAGTTCCTTAAAAAAAGATGAAACCTCCACAGATATAGGTACGTTTTGCCTCATTCAATTGTGTTCTGTGAATTGTGTTGTGTTTAAACGACCCATGCAATTGAATTTCATCACGGAACTGTCTTGTGGTTCAGTTGCTGCTTCCTGAATTATTTCAATATACACCTTTGTTTGACAGAAACCGCTCAATAGAAATTGTTTGTCTTTTAATGGTTATTTTTTTTGTTTTGCTGCATTCGCTGTTTCTTTCACTGTGCATTCTCGTGAAATTACCCCGACAGTAAAAAATAACCTCTCCTATCCCAGCACTGTCACTGCTTCAGTAAGTGTATATTTTTACACCAAATATTTATCTGATTGCTGAATTTCAAGTTAATTTTAACATATTTGTCGAGCATGACAGAGATGAAGGGATATCAGAGCTCCCATGATGGAAGATAAGGAATTTCAATTATTTTATTACATAAACTCTGGATTGCATTTTGAGTATCCCACTGCTGCTCTATTTTTTTTAATACTGTTCGTATGTGCACACATGTTCTGAGAAATGTAATTTTACCAGTTCCGTGTTTGTAAAGAACTACAACATAAAGAGGGATTACCAGATTCTAACATGCAACGGAAGTAGGGTTTATTGAGTGTTATCATAATTACGACTTAAGGCTCATTTACAGGATTTACGTGTGAAAAGAGATTCATGTAGCTGCCACGGAAAACTCCAATGCGTTCTTTGCGGTGGAATGCAATTATACAACACATCCAGGAGAGGGCAGCGCAGAGTCGAGAGCGTCCGACAGCAATCGAGGCGCCAGTGGACGAAGTCTCATCGAAACGTTCCAGGTATTGGATACACTGCCCCCCACATGATTTCCGGTAGTACTGCACCGGATGAAATTAACCGACAAGAGACAAGATACATTTATTTGTCCCAAACACATGCACAGACACACTCATGCAATTGAGGGAAATGTGTCCTCTGCTTTTAACCCATCTGGTGCAGGACTCACAGAGCAGTGAGCAGCCATGTACGGCGCCCGGGGAGCAGATGTTGGGGGAGTAAGGTGCCTTGCTCAGGGGCACTAGACAGTGTAGGGATAATCCTCTTGTATTTTTTGGACAGATCCAAAAGTTGTCCATCCAAGTTCCTACTTTGTTGTTATTCCATCCAGGTACAGTTTTTGTTGTTATTCCGTGGAGTCGAACCAGAGACCTTCCAGTCTGATGCCTTCCCAATTTTCTGCCCATAGTCAAAGTTTTTTCTGCCACTAGTCCACCGCCTCTCCTCAGGAGGACAGGAGGCTCCATCTGATTCTGTAGCTAACATCGAGCATAAATGAGCCTTTACCTAAACACATCTAAGACCAAGTGTGTATTCAAGCCATTTGAAGACCCTGCAGACCCCCTGTGATACTGCATGTGGACAATAATCCACAGTTTGCATACATCACATAGCCCCCGGCCTAACTGGGCCCGCGGGCAGGCTAACTAGCTGTAGCTCGCAGTTGACATGAAAACTGAAACACTGGCCACAGCACAGCAGGACTGTATTAGCCGTGCTAGGCTGAGTGCACAATGAAATGAGGATTAAAAAGCTTGGATACGAGCCCAGAAACCATTCAGACAGGGGACAGGCTGCTTCTCTTCTCCCCCCGCACAGACGAGCAAGACGAAACGCCTGCATGGCTTCTAAGTGTTCTCGTAACGTATTGCGTATCTTGAAGTGAACGCAGAGCCCTGATTGAGATTTACCACTTTAATAACAGCCGCGATTGTGCCGTGGTTGTGGATGCAAATGGCAAATTGAAAGCTCCCCGTGTGTTACCGGTGATGTATTTGTCGGCAACGCGGCACATTGACTGAACCTACAATGCAAACGGACGGAAATGAGCAAGTTGTTTCCTGTCTGAAACATCCCGCGAATAAAAACAGAAATGAATTTCCTAAGCCTCCTCTTTCTCCCGTTCAGATTTTATCCCATAAACGCCACCATGAAAGAAAAGAGAGAGAGTCAGAGAGAGAGAAAGAGAGAGAGAGGTTGCTGCATATGGTCACGTGCTGCGGCGACCATTAAACTGTCACAGTGATCCACAGTGTTTACACAGTACACATGTTTGTACGGGCCGGGGTCGGCTGTTCTGCATATCATAAAAAAACAATAAAAAGTCCTGGGTACCACGTCCCGGGGTTAACAGCGGCCATTTACAAGTCGTTTTATTGCGATTTGGTATTTATGTGCAACCCCACTTGTTTAGAGTTATTGATTTTTTCTGCAGAGCGATGATGTTGTTTGATGAGGTTTAATTGAACGCTCCCGCACCAAAGCTCCCACTCAGGCCCGCTGCACGTATGCAGTCATGAGAGCGGATGAAGAAATATCTTCCACGAGAGGGGCTCAACCTAAAATTAGAGATAATTATCGGAAAGTGCTTTATTTTTTTCCATTCATTTATTTCCCCCTCCTCATATTTAACCGGCTGAGCCCTCGAGGCGGCTGATCGATCCGTTGATGATCTGAGAGGAAAACTTTTCACAGCTGGATCTTGAACTGGGCTCTAAAAAGCACCAGATTTAGTCCAAATAATAATCCAAATCACTAATTCAGGGTGTCTACACATAGTAGGCAAGGTCAGTTTAAGGCTTTAAGACCTTTTATTAAAACTAGAAGCTTACATTTTAAACCAACCTGGATTGGAAATTCACAACAAAAGTATGAACACACTCCACTGCCTTCATGGGTATTATTCCAAGTTTTAAAGTAATTTCACACACAGTGCAGTTTGCTTTGTGAGAGCTACCAATCCCTACGAGTAATCATCCTTCTCAAGCCACTCGCTGTTGATCTGCTTCTCTCCATGTTCATAAACTAGCCGTCAGGCCTTCGAGAAAAGCGGTAAGTTAATAAATATATTAAATGACGCAGCAGACACCAGAACAAAACTAAATAAATGTAGGTCTGGCAGAGTGGAGACTTTTTCAATTGTGACCTTGAGAGATGACGTGTCTACAAAACACGACCTATAATGAATTCAAGATTTTGAGTGGCCTTTATTCCTGAAATCTAGCCGTCAAAATCTTGCTTTGGAACCGTAATTGTTATATATTTGTTGCTCGTTACTTGTGTTGAATTAAAAAAAAAAAACAGGGGCAAGTTTCCCTCCATCACATGAAACTGTGAGGCTGCAACCAGCAATTATTGTCCTCAATAATCAGTCGGCAGCGTGTAAAGCGTCAGTCTGTCATTATTCCCTGAATCCAAGTTACCGTATTCAAATTCTTTTTCACGTTTAGAAGAAAAATGGCCTTTTGGTGTGAGCTGAGGCCCCCCCCCCCCCCCCCCCCCTCTGGTCCTGTTTTCTTTGGTTCATGTTCCCTGTTTAGGTTTTATTGAGTACTGCAAATTGTGGACGGCATCTAACCATTTGATAGATCTAACTAGGTTACACTTCAATGGCACTTTTTTTCCTTTTGCATTTATGACATTTTATGTATGTTACTTAATTTTTTGCTATATATTTATCTTCAGTTATATATATTTTTTATTTTTTATTTTTTATTTTTTTATTTTTATGTTTTCATTTTATTATTATCCGGTTTGTGTGTATCTGTTTGTGTGAGTACATGGGTATGCTTATGTTTGTATACGGTAATTACTTTATTTATGAGCTGTTGAATGATGATGATTGTTGTCCTTCAAATCCCAATAAAAATTTGGTCACAAAAAAGAAGTTTAGAAGAAAAACGGAGAAACAAGTATTCACACATGAGATGCTGGTATTCAGTTGACCCATTTTTGTTTAAATTTAAACCTAACAATTAAAAGTGCCATATCATTTTCTATCAATTGACTATTTTTAAGTGCTATGAGGCAAACTGTGATTTGTGAACACGGGCCATACAAATAAAATGTGATTTATTGATTAACTGACAGATTTTTAGACGGAGTAAGGAAGGAATAATAAAACTGCTGTAAATCCTTGGTGGCCAATAGGGGCAGGACAACAAAGTGTGGCACCACAGGTCAATCCGGACATGAGATATGATGAATAACTTGTTTCGTGTCTATGTAGTTTTTGATGGCTTTGATGATTAAAGGCATATTTTGACTTTATTTATTCGTCCTTACAGCTGATAAAACAGCTGAATTCCCACATCCAACTTCAAACCTCAACTTATTTCAAACCTTTACATCATCACAAACCCTATATATATATATATATATTTACCTTTTAGGCAGGGACAGGAATTCTGGTGTTAAGTTTCAAAATCATCACGGAAATAAAAAAAAGTGGGGGAACTGCACATTACCATCATCAGGCAGAGAGAAAAGAAACACGAGGGGGGGGGGGGGGGGGTTATCACAAAGCAAATGCGAGACTGAGACGCCTGATTGAAGAGCTCTGATCACCGACCACAGGCCCCAGATCTGTCAAGCCTCTCAAAACAAGCCCTCTGATCTCGGAGGGAAGAAGGAGGACGGGCGGACAGAGTCGTGGAGAAATGACACTGGACCCCGAAAAACAGGAAGTGTGACGCATCTAAAGTGTTTTTCGTTTTTTTTAGCTCCTCTTCTTTTCATTGTTGTGGTTCGATGGGAGAGGATCACTTTTGATATATGCTGCACAAAAGGCAAAAAGTCAGGTGCAAGAGCAAGAACTTAAAATCCAAATTAGTTGTTTTTTATATATTAATCAGCGAAGAATGAACATAATTAGAAAAATAAAAACACTATATACACCCACACACATATATTTGAAAGAAAACTAGACAAACTTGGACTTTGGTGATTCCAAAAGTTCTATAGACATAAAAAGCATGTTTCTTTCCCGACACAAGAACAGGAATATTCTGCTATGAGTCACCGCCGAGTGTATCTCAAGACAATCCATTAAGCATGATTCACTACAGCTTTTCTCAGAAGGTGCAAGCAGTTTTAATAGAGTTTGGTATTTCAGTGTTGTGTTGCAGACATAAACAGTGAAGGGTGTTATGGGTGAGCGTAGATTGCAGGGGAGCCTACGTCCACAACTCCCAATGCCTCCTGTCGGCACTCGGGCTACAAGGTGACACTCGGCTAAAGCGTACCATTGACACCATCAAGACGAGAAGTATGATTCCAGTTTAACACCCTCTCGTTATGAATCTGCATATTCATCCCAGGACTCAACAAGGGTCTAGAATTTAAAGAAGACAACTTTATTCCTTCCAATTCTTTACAACAAACCAAAGCACTTAGAATTTATGTTTTTCTAATATTGACAAAATCCAGCATTTTAACCCGCAAACTTACACTTGCTCTGAAGAGAGTATTTATGTTAGGTTATTTATTTGAAAATAAATAAATATAATATCGTGAAACACAAACACTTCTCCTCTTCCTGCCTCTTTATTTGTTTCGTGGAATTGTGCATAAGTGTGTTTTCTTGTTTGGTAGATTTGTTTTGGTTTCCCCTGAAGGGAATGAAATAAATTGATTTGAAAAAGAGAGCCGCAGTGGTCTCAACCTGTTGCAATTTGGTTTTCCTTTTCTTTTCACTAGGATCAATTCCCACTCTGATTTAATTTACATTTTATAAATATATTAAAATACAATCAATTGCACACGTTGCCACAAGTAACAAATTTCCACCAAAATGTCCTGCCTTCGTGACGCCTAAATCAAAGTTGGAGATAAAAGTTATTTATATAGATTTCGACAAAACAAAACGGTTGAACCAGGCGCAGGGCACTGAGGCTGTCAGGATCATCAAACCCCTCAGACAGAAAACAAACAATCCCGTCCGACAGGATCTTGTTACCGGGATCACAGATCGCTCCTCCAAAGACGTGAGCACTGCGAGGAAAAGAGGAAGTGCCTGTAACACAGTTGATATTCGGCTCAGAGGTTCCGGGGGCACGCAGACGCCGGAGGGGACCTCACAGCTGACGGGTCAAGAAAACCTCTGACAGCGTGAACCATGATGAAGACGTGAAGGATAAACTGGGGGATTTCTCACAGCTTATAGATCTGAAGATGTGCAGAAATTGTTATTCATTTTCACCCGTTTTGGCAATCAACACCATTAACCCCATTGTGGATGACAAAAGATGTTTCGGTGCATTATCCGTCCCATTCCAGACAATCATCCACTCGTCCTATCTGCCCGTCCCCGGCTCCCACTTATCGCGGCGGGCTGGTGGAACTAAGGAGCACTTCCTTTCATGTGATTTCCTGCCAATTACCGTGAGATCAGGGCCGCTCGCTCACTCGCTCCCACTGAATATCTGCTCCGAGTGTGTTGCGGTGAAAGGAAGGAAAAAAATAAAATGAAGACACTGATTCAGCAGAGATGAACCGGCTGCCATGGTAACAAGCCACGGCGGCATCAAACGTGGCGTCTTCAAGACCCCCCCGCCCGTCCCAGCTCTTTCACCTGAACCGATCCCCCCTTTCTTTTCCCCCTCTTCACCACATCAAGGGGGCATCTTTCAGGGACAGATTCTTCGCCTCCATCGGACTTGATGACATCTTGGTTGTAGACGGAGAGAGAGAGAGGGGGGGAGAGAGAGAGAGAGAGAGAGAGAGAGAGAGAGAGAGAGAGAGAGAGAGAGAGAGAGAAATTAGAGGCCTGCCAGATGCTTTAAAAGGCTTCCAGAGCAGACGCAGCACTTGCTGAATAACGGGGAAAAAAAGCAAGGTTCCTCAAAAAAGAGTTGGGCTTTTATGTGTGGACGTTTTACGTAGGCAGACGTCTGGGCGATAACTCAAATCGAGAAGCAGGCCGCGTGCTTATTGGCCGACGTCGCCTCGGAGATGGCGGCCCTCGGGAAAACAGTGGAGGAGATTTTATTTCTTTAGCTTGATCAGGGTTTTGTAGCACTTTTTCCTTTTGATCCTTTATTCCACACGGAGTCGGTTGAAACGCGTTCGGCTCAGACGGGACGGGAAGTTTTACAGAATTGCAACCTTGCACTTTTTTCCCTCACGTCCCTTCCTTATTTGTTCAAAGCTAGCATTCAGATTTCCTAAGCCGCTGTCCCAATATTGACCCACACACTAAAATACACCTGCACTGAAAATATTGAGGGTAAATGATCGTTAAACACATAATAAGTGTGCCGATCAATTTCTCTGTCTGTCTGTCTATCTATCTATCTATCTATCTACAGTGCCTTGCATAAGTATTCACCCCCTTTGGACTTTTCTACATTTTGTCATGGTATAACCACAGATTAAAATGTATTTCATCGTGAGTTTATGTAATGGACCAACACAAAATAGTGCATCATTTGGAAGTGGGGGGAAATATTACATGGATTTCACAATTATTTACAAATAAAAATCTGAAAAGTGTTGAGTGCATATGTATTCACCCCCTTTACTGTGAAACTCCTAACAAAGATCTGGTGCAACCAATTGCATTCACAAGTCACATTTGCAAGTCACATAATTAGTAAATAGGGTCCACCTGTCTGCAATTTAATCTCAGTATAAATACACCTGTTCTGTGACGGACTCAGAGTTTGTTGGAGATCATTACTGAACAAACAGCATCATGAAGACCAAGGAGCTCACCAAACAGGTCAGGGATAAAGTTGTGGAGAAATATGAAGCAGGGTTAGGTTATAAAAAAATATCCAGAGCTTTGAACATCTCTCTGAGCACCATAAAATCCATCATAAGAAAATGGAAAGAATATGGCACAACCGCAAACCTACCAAGAGGAGGCCGTCCACCCAAACTGAAGAGTCGGACAAGGAGAAAATTAATCAGAGAAGCAACCAGGAGGCCCATGGTTACTCTGGAGGAGTTGCAGAGATCCACAGCTGAGGTGGGAGAATCTGTCCACAGGACAACTATTAGTCGTCTACTCCACAAATCTGGCCTTTATGGAAGAGTGGCAAGAAGAAAGCCATTGTTGAAAGGGATCCATAAAAAATCCCGTTTGGAGTTTGCCAGAAGCCATGTGGGAGACACAGCAAACATGTGGAAGAAGGTGCTCTGGTCAGATGAGACCAAAATTGAACTTTTTGGCCTCAATGCAAAACGCTATGTGTGGTGAAAACCCAACACTGCCCATCACCCTGAGCACACCATCCCAACAGTGAAACATGGTGGTGGTAGCATCATGCTGTGGGGATGCTTCTCTTCAGCAGGTACAGGGAAACTGGTCAGAATAGAGGGAAAGATGGATGGAGCCAAATACAGGGAAATCCTTGAAGAAAATCTGATGCAGTCTGCAAAAGACTTGAGACTGGGGCGGAGGTTCATCTTCCAGCAGGACAATGACCCTAAACATACAGCCAGAGCTACAAAGGAATGGTTTGGATTAAAGAATGTTAATGTCTTTAAATGGCCCAGTCAAAGCCCAGACCTCAATCCAATAGAGAATCTATGGCAAGACTTGAAGATTGCGGTTCACAGACGGTCTCCATCCAATCTGACTGAGCTTCATCTTTTTTGCCAAGAAGAATGGACAAACCTTTCCATCTCTAGATGTGCAAAGCTGGTAGAGACATACCCCAAAAGACTTGCAGCTGTAATTGCAGCGAAAGGGGGTTCTACCAAGTATTGACACAGGGGGGTGAATACTTATGCACCCAACAGATGTCAACTTTTTTGTTCTCATTATTGTTTGTGTCACAATAAAATTTATTTTGCACCTACAAAGTACTATGCATGTTTTGTTGATCAAACGGGAAAAAGTTTATTTAAGTCTATTTGAATTCCAGTTAGTAACAGTACATAATGGGAAAAGGTCCAAGGGGGGTGAATACTTATGCAAGGCACTGTATCTATCTACCTACCTACCTACCTACCTACCTACCTACCTACCTACCTACCTACCTACCTGTATATCTTTCTACCTATCCATCAATCTATCTATCTATCTATCTATCTATCTATCTATCTATCTATCTATCTATCTATCTATCTATCTATCTATCTATCTACCATCTATCTATCTATCTATCCATCTATCTATCTATTTATTTATCTATCCATCTATCTTCCTACCTATATATCTTTCTATCTATCCATCTATCCATCTATCCATCTATCCATCTATCATCTATCATCTATCATCTATCTATCTATCTATCTATCTATCTATCTATCTATCTATCCATCTATCTATCTATCTATCTATCTACCTACCTGTATATCTTTCTACCTATCCATCAATCTATCTATCTATCTATCTATCTATCTATCTATCTATCTATCTATCTATCTATCTATCTATCTATCTATCTATCTATCTATCTATCTATCTATCTATCTATCTATCCATCCATCCATCCATCCATCCATCCACCTACCTACCTATCCATCCATCTATCCATCCATCCATCCATCCATCTAAATCTGCAAACATAGGGATGCCACAAACAACTTATTTTTTTCTGCAGTTTCAACACAAAGTGAAATACCCCCAAGAATGAAAGATGTCCTGCCCAGAATCCTTAAATATGGGAATCTCCCATACATGTCCAATGCCATTCTTATATTGAACGTGAATTGAACGTGGTACGCTGACACAAACTGTTTACAAACACCACTTTCCACAAGCCACCTGTCAAAGTACTGAATCGTTCTTTTTTCCGAAACTTTAATTTGAAGGGCAAAGAGCGCGTGTCCACCGCCGCAACTAAAACCACACAGATCTAAAAATCTGCTTCCTGAACGTCTTGTACTTCGATCTTCACTAAAGAGGAACGGAGAGGAGAGAATAAAACATTCATAAGCGTCAAAGCGAAGCAAATATTCCCAACTTGAGTTGTCAGAGCAGAGTCGAACCCCGGTGAGATCAAATAGTTTCTAACAACCACCAGTCAAAATTGTAGAAGAAGGTTGAAAGGTACAAAAGTAAAGATCAGGTTATTATTGGATTTACGAGCCTCTGTATCGATCCTTAAGTTCAACACAGGACTTTGATAATAATAAAGTGCAACCAGGAAGTGGGGGTCACACTGAGCCAATCGGATCTTTCCCTTTGGCTTTGTGAATGAATACAGAAAAGAAAAGTGTCAGGAATGAGAACTGGAAAATGTACGATCAGACAAATGAACATATTTAAATAAAAAGTGGAAAAAATAAATGTATTGAAAACTTAAATAACTTGTAATGTTTGAATATAATGCTGTCATTTCTTTTCAATAGTTCAATATCGAAACAAACAAAATTCAGCTTTTTAAACAAGATAGGTATTTCTCTAATGGCTCTGTGCTTATTCCTGTCAATTCCTGTTTTCTTTCTTTATCGTTTCATCAAAGCACTTTTTTAACGGCGACGGGGACAGAAGCGGGCGAGGCAGCCTGCGATGTCAGGAGGCATCAGTTTAGTGTTTTAAAGCTATAATTAAATTGTTCTCCTTAAAGGCGAGTGACTAACGCTCGTGTCAGACTTTTGTCGTGTTGTGGCATGCAGTGTTGAGGTTTCGCATGAATCTTAAGAAGAAGAAAACTCTTCCTTTTTTTTTTTTCCGGGGGCGGTGAAAACAAGTCGTCGGCGGATTCGGAGCTCAAAACATGCTTGTGCGCCCTCTCGGGCCCCCGGTTTGCAGAGGTGGGGGGGGGGGTGGGGGGGGTCGTGGACGGACGGGTATGGATCTGCTGTCAAACATTCTGCTGATTCCCCCCGTGCGGCGTCATCAGTCGATGCATCGGGGGACCGGTGCTGCGGCCTCTCGCCAACAGCCGATCGACTTCCAGTCCGCGATTGACCCGTCTTTTTCTGTACATGACACAACTGCGAGACCTTTGCTGCATAATAATAAAAAAAAAGGGTGTTACAAGAGGTAGATTGAGAAAGAGGAGATCGCCGGAGGAATAAAAAGCCCCCGTCCGTGTAAAGGAGTCTCTTTCAGAATCACATATAATTTACACCTGATCCCATGTCAGCTGTGTTTATCTTTTGCGATGTCCTGTTTTTCGCCAAACGAGCAAAAAAGGGAAAAAGTTTGGCAGCTAAAGTCAAAGTGACACCCTGCCCTGTTCCACTTCACCTCATCCACTCGCTGATCAAACATTATTTACCCACAATGCATGAATCACCACAAGCCCCCCCCCCCCCCCCCCCCCTAAAACAAACAAACAGCCGGGGCCTAATTCTGAATGCTGCCGGTGCACACCGAGCTGAAAACATGCTGATGTGAAAACAAGCTTAACATGGCTCCTGACCTTTCTGTAATTACCCTGTAGACTATTTCAGCATCCCCCGAATAAAAAACTCCCCCTGACTACCGAGGCCCGACGCCGAGCGAGCACATCTGGAGGAAAATGGGAGCGGAGCTAATGTGGCATGTGTCTGCTCCCCCCCTTCTAAAATTAAAAATTAAAAAAAAATTCACAGTGGGGGGATTTGGAGGCCGGGGGCAAAGATCCCTTTCTTTGCTGTTCGATGACATTATTTGCTTGAAAGTGCTAAATAGATGCAGCAGGACGTTTTTTTTTTCTCTTCTTTTTCTGGTCATACGCTCATGAGATAATGTAGGTTTGAATCATTTGAGAAAGAAGAGGCACACAAGGCTAGGGGAAGGACAAATTGTATGTGTCCAACAGGAATCGCAGGATTCTGTGAATGCGTCTCTTGGGGGAGTAGATTCAACCAGGAATGCAAAAGCGCTCTCTAATTTAACATAAAAAAACAGCTTTTGATAATTACATTTACCCAAGGTGACAAAAGATATGTCAAACCCCCGGCCTGCAAGACGCCCGGCGCCACATATCACTGACGATTTCCGATAATGTCCGTTTGGAAATATCCAGCTGCGTCCGAGCCCCGCCGGATTGAAGCGGGGGGGAAATTGCGAGCAATCCCGTCGCACAACACCGCCGCCTGATTGAATGCTATTGATTGTCTATAGGCTTGTTTTCTCTCTCTCTCTCCCTCTCTTTCTGTTGTGTGGGTAACGTATATTTGATGCAGCCGAGAGGTTGATGATGTTGTAGAAGTTGTTGATGATTAAGGAAGGATTCCGAGGACCCAGTACTTTCAGTGTAACAAAGTTTACTACAAGAAATTACAGGTCGGGACGGGCATCTAGATACCCGGAGACAGACAGCCAATAGTGAAAATCTGATTTGCATTGGTCGAAAGCACACATATATAGGGAGTTTGGTTCCACCCATGACTTCAGGTCAAACACATGCCACATTAGATTTCAGACTATAAGGGCACATTTTTGTGTCTGAGGACTAAGATAAGTTAATCAAAAGACATTCCATCTGAATCCATTCATCAGCTGGTCAGAAACAATTCCCTAGGTCAAAGGTCATATCCAAAAGTTAGGGAGTAAATAAGATAACCGTTTTGAGGACTCTCTGAAAATGTCTAAGAGTCCAGAGGGCAGGCAACATATATGTAAGCCTGTCATTATCTTTTAAGCACACATACCAAAATCTTTTAGTCTAATGCATACACGACATGGGCAACATGCAAACTAGAGATTGCAGCGTTTGGAAAGCAAGGGTTTGTTGGATTTCATCGAAAACTGCGTAATAATCAGAAACTCGGAGCGTCACGGCCGCTTCTGCTTGGCAATAGCAATATTAGAGTAATAGTACGTCGCCTGAGCCATCTGGAGAATAGCACTATCATAACGCTTAATGTGTTGGATTCATCAAATCAGCAGCTGGCCTACCGGAGAACATATCATGTGACGCTCCACTGTATAAGAAAGACTTTTTGAACTCTACTTTAAGTGGTTTGGTCAACTGGTTTCCAAACGAGAGTAGAATTGCTAACAACATTTATTTAATCTTTAAAGCAACATTGTGTAATATTTCCACCTCGAAAGAGCAGCTTGATGGTTCCCTGACCTGTGATAGGGAGGATGTTGCAATTTCCATTCCCACTCCTCACCCTGAACGCCTCATCTTGCTCCATGGAACCTTGGTGAGTGTGTACAATCTGCTGTGAGAAGTACGTAACTAAGTGCAAGAGTAAAGCCGAGCTGTAGATCAGTTAAAAAGACTTGGAAGTCATTAAAAACCAGCGTTTATTTGTAATATACATTATATTTTATATATTCTTCTGGCTCAGGAAGCCGGGGATCATGGGTTATATCCACCATTCAGTTGTGTTCTTGTTGTTTTTCTTGACGTGAAAACGGCGCTATCGGTGGGAAACGAAGCCAAACAGAAATAATCAGCATGCTTAGCTGCAGAGGGCGCTGTTGCTCAGTAAAAGTGACAGAGTGTGGCTTTAACAATGCACCAAGCTTTCATTCGGGGGATTTTAGCAGTAAAATATCACAAATTTGAATTCTTACGACCCTAATCCGCAAAGTAGCAATGATCCTCAGCTGTTCAGTAAAAAGTATAGATGTTATCTTTAAAATGAAATGGATTAAAATGTGTCAAGCAGCAAAAAGGTACTCAGGGCTGTTCTGAGGCTCTCATTGACTTTCATGGTATTCCCATATCCTTGTCTGTGTGTTGTGCCTCTTTGTGTTCACCCGCTTGTTGTCTTGCATGTATGTGTATCAAGGCCTGTCTACTAACTTAGCTTCTGGCCGTGAATACGTTCTGGTTTATGACGTTAATCAATGTTCGGCACTAGTCCGTATTTGGACGAGTTGCAAAATCAATAATCAAATACAACGACGCCTTCACCTTGACGGTGTGTGAGGCCCCCCCCCCCCCCGAAACTCTCTGCATGCGGGTGACGTACGAGCTCCTCTGGTCCCGCCTCACGCTAATGCAACTCGACAGTATCTGCATCACATCATGACGCTGAGCCCCGTGCAATTCTTCCCTGGGATACATTCATATTCATAATCCAATTAGTTTTGACTCCAGGATAAGGGCCTTTTTTTCTTCTTTTTTTTTACCCTGATACAAATATGATTTATCCTGTTTAGGGGGGGGGAGTGGGGGGGGGATTATATCGGTCTAAAATGTTTCGGCCTACGAGGGGCCGAGCCGGAGCTAAAATGGAGTCCGGATTGCTTATCCGCTTGTTTTTATTTGGGTGAAAACAAGATAATCAAGCGTGACTAAGCTGTGTTTTTGTGAGGCTACACTCCCACCAACGCACACACACACAGACACACACACACACGGGCGCACACACACCTGTAAACCCCCTCACAAGTGCATGAATGCGCAGTTAGCCTTCACGCTGAACTAAATCAAGCGGGAATCTCCTCCAACACCTTCTATTAAACATTAACACCCACCCACCCACTTACCCCCACCCACCCACACACACACACCAACACACACACAAACGTCCAGCATCCAATTCATTAGTGAGGGTGAGTGATGTGTCCTTGGCTCGGCTGCGTGAACCCCCCCACCCCCCCTCCCCCCCTCCACTTTGCCCGTGTTTGCCTTTTTGCACGCCCCATGGATTGACTGTCGATGGACGCCGTGCCACAAACGAGGTGGTCTGAGAAGAGGCAGGTGCATGGGGGGGGGGGAGACTTGATGGCATTCATACAGTGCACTTTCTCTGCCACATCACTACTGGCACAGCTGTAGGGGCAACTTGGGGCTCAGTGTCTTGCCCCATGAAGAATGGGAGGGGACTGGGATCGAGGCGTGAAGAAACCCTATCTCCAGAGCCACAGCCTCTCTCTCTCTCCCCCCCCCCCCCCCCCCCCACAACAACAGGTAGGCGGGCTACTTGACAAGCAACAGTACAAAAGGGAAAAGCAGACACACAAACCCGAGAGACAAACAGGTGGGCAGGGAGAGAAACCATAAACAGGCAGCGGGGCCGTACTGGGAATGCTTTACAGCCCATGTGTAGGTGGTCCTAATGATGTTTTGCTTATATTGCAAGCGCAGCTGGAATCTCCCGACTCGCTTGGATCGGTCTCTCGTTGCAATTGCCTAGTGTGTGTGTGTGTGTGTGTGTGTGTGTGTGTGTGTGTGCGTGTGTGCGTGTTGTGTGTCCTCTCTGCAGAAATGATGTCAGCAAGTGAGGATGTTTAACTTGGTCTCCCTTCTTTCTTTTTTTTTTCCCCCTGCCTGCTCTTAATTCCAAGTGAACACTGCAGATGGAGGAGGAAGGGGAGGAGGGTGTGTGTGTGTGTGTGTGTGTGTGTG
>NC_070649.1:10586834-10628075 GCF_947347685.1 Pleuronectes platessa | reverse complement strand
CTTTCTCTTTTTGTCAATCCGTTTCTTGCCAAAATTCAGATTTCATATTGATGCTTTTATTTTTTCTATCTATCAGAAACCGATAACAGACCGCTGCTGGCGTGTTTGTTCCACTGCGACTACTGTAAATGCAAAGCTATTGCACAGAAGAGGGATATACTGTCAATTCTACGGGATAATACATCTTTCAAACATGACATCAGCTTCTGTGTGGCTCTGTTAGCTTCCTGTCAGCCGTCCCGACGCGCTGCAGCGTCTCAACACTAGGACCCATTCATTAATGCGACGGATAATGGCTGCTGGAGACCGCAGCCGAGTGGAGTGGCCTCTTTTACACGCTGGGCACACAGCGCTCCAACCCTGTTTTTGGCCCAGCAGGCTCACCGTAGCATCGCCTGGCAGCCCCCCCCCCCCCCCCCCCCCCCCCCCCCATCTCCCCGAGGAGCTGGCAGTTGATGTGACGCTTCCAGCAGGGATAACATCATCTGCACACCTCATAACACTCCGCTCCGGTGTGAGTCTCAACGGCCTCGCTTCGGTTGAAGCCGGGGCCGTTTAATCCTCAGTGTTCGGGAGATGCTTTGTCGGTGTGTCCTCTGTTTGGGATGTGTTGTTACTTCCTGCGAGGGATAAAAACAGTTCCCTGTACCTGTGGCTGGTTTGGCTGGATAGTCATCGGTTGGAATCCCCAGCACAGCCACAACGCCCACCGATAACATTGTCTCCTGTTTGTTGTGCCACCTCAGGCTCCTCTGCTTTGTTTGTGACACTGCGGCTCAGCGTATTCGCAAAAGCGCTAAATGGCAACATTACGATGGGGAAAAAAATGCAAAAAAGACTAAAGCACCAGTCTCGAGCTCCAGCATCAGTGACTGGCTTTTAATCTTCCTCCCACTGGTCAGATTCAGTGTCTCAGCTCGTTGTTTTCGGTTTTGAAAAAATCCCCAAAGGATTTGTATAAAGGGCGTTATCCTTTGATGTTAGCTTTGATGTTAGTCGACAGTAGTCCTGCCCTTCCCAACTCTGCAATCCTAGCTGCTGGTATTCTCTCATGGGTTGTGTTGCGGTGATTATGTGGCATTATCCCCAGGGATATAGTTTGTGTGATGCTAGCAGATATTGTTATTCGCCCGTCCACTGCAGAGCTTCTTTCTGAGCCACAATAGTTGCTGTCCGTTATTTCAGTCCCATTGATTGGTAGCAAACGAAATGGAGCTCAAGTGTTGTACATGAAAGGAAACACAGCGGCGTGACAGCCAGGCATTAGCTTGTGTAATCACTGCGCTTGTTAATATCCCTTTCAATATGCAAACCTATCCCAAAAACACATCTCAAATATAATTACCTCACCAAAGAGGAATCTTGAGAGGCTGAAACTGCGTTTTAGCCGGGGCGGACTTCACCCCCGCAGCCTCGCACAGTGCGCTGGTTTTTTGATGCAGTCGCTGGGAGTCAATTTCCAGAGTGGCTAATCAGTCTTTCACTGTTGTATATTTGGCTTTGTGACAACTTAACTCCGGCTCGGGCAGCGCGGAGCCTTTAGATCCCTGCACCCGGGGAGCAATGCATTAAAGGAGTCGCATCCTTCTGAAGCGGCGATACGCGCCCCGGAGTTCAAACGTGGGGAAGACAAATCAATCAAGCGGCAAGTCGCTCAAATATTTCTAACCTTTTCCTCCAGACCGACTTATAGGGCAAACGCCCCCGTGTAATTAAAAAGGATCTCGACTCATAATTGACCCAGATCTGGTGTCAACCCACCGCACACTGGCCTATGTCGAACCACCAAAGCGGGGCCTTTAATCAAGATGAGTGAATGGCCCACCGAGTGTTTCCTCCAGCCCTAAGTAATCCTCTTCTCCCAGCCCCCACTTATCGATTATCTCATTGATCTGATTTAGCGGCCACACGCGCGCCTATTCCTCAACGGCACCGCAGGCACTATGTGGCTCCACCTGATCGGATTACAACGGCTCCACCGGGAGCAACAAACCACAAACCGAAACTTGATGGCGGTCATAAAATAAGCATGTGTGAGATTTGTTTTCCCGGAGGAGAGGGGCTATGTCTCCGCTGCGTAAGGCCAAATCCATTAAAACACCTCACCCTGCATGTATAAGTAGGCGGACGTATGGTCCCACACAAGAAAGTTGAATTTCCTGAAGCAATTTTGGTCTCAACCCAAGGAGACTTGCCCTTGTTTGTTTGTATTTTTTGTCCCTGTCAAAGAAAGACCAGAGAAATTGTACATATCCTCCGTTTTTAAAATCCAAGCTTTTCCCTTCTTGCGGAAGAAGTGGCATTAACGTGCTGTCGATGGTTGATCCAGGCGCTCTCACTGGCAATTCCCACTTATACAATATTCCAACCGCAGAAACCGAGACGCTCAAGGACAATCTGTGACTCTGTCTCCTCTTCTAATCCTTCCCTTCGAACACCGCTCAAAAAGTAAAAGCATTCCACTGAAAACTGCTCTAGAAATTCAAAGAGACTTAGATGCAGTTTGTTCCTGTCGTGCGCTTTCATGCATGAGAAATTCGATTTCTTTCGCATTGTTATTCAGTTTGTGCATTGACCGGAGCGTTCCTTTGAAAAGTGCGAATATTGCTGTGATCTGTGAGATACCCGGAGCACAGGAGGGGAGTCAATGTAACAAACCCACTGCTTCTGCACATCAAAAGCCCCACCTCAGAATGATTGGGAGCGTTAACTTCCCGCTGACTCACCTGCCTTATGTCGAAAAAGAGAATATATCTTTTCTTTCAGGCAACTCTCTCAAGCAGCCAATTTGTAAAAAAGTAAAATACTCAAGTGGAAAACCTTTCCCTTTGCCTCAAATTGCCCTCACACCTTTAGAGAGGGTTGATTAATGGACTCTGCATGGATAAAGTAATTCAAATGTATTGATGAAAAGGTAAATAAATCAACAATTGTATTAAAGATAGCCAATGGACTAAAACTCTTGTGTTTCGGTAGGGACATGAAAACTGGGGACATGATTTTTTTGAGTATAGTTTGTTAATTAAAAAATGTAATCCCCAAATAAATCTAAATTTTTCTAGTTCTGTTCAAACTTAATCATAAAGATCTTTGTAATAAGATCATTGAAAAAAATCTAAACAATTTGAAAAAGTGTTATTTACAGAAATTGAAATTTAGATGTCAGGGTTGGGTACAGCTACTTCCCAATAAAAAGGACCCTATAAATGATGATTTTGTAAATATTTATCTTATCCCTATCTCATTTAATGTCTTGGGTTTAAATAGACCATAACAATTTCTTAGTAAATATCTATGTCTGAATACTTAATTGTTTTGTAAATAGTTTTTCTTGTCGGGGGACCATACTTTGAACCAGTTCGGTAGAATGGCCCATATACAATTCTCAGATAATTAGGAAATGTCATGGCGACACAATGTTTTTAAATGTTCTCATCAGTGCGAAAGCATATTGTAAACAAACTGTTAAAACTATAATTCATATTTATTGGCATAAACCAAACAGAACCTTCTATTTGTAATCATATCAGCGAAATCGAACATGCAGAATTGCCTCTAGGCCACAGGAAGTGATTAGGGGAACCGGACTTTTCACCCACTACACAACTTCACTGGCTCTTCACGCATGCTGCAGCCATAAGTGTCCTCATAAACATATAGACATGCGCGACAAACATCAGAGCAATGATGTGTGTTAATACATAAAATGGTACCATAAAGTGTGTACCCGACCATACTGCAAATACTTAACTGCATACAAGAAACATGTTTATTGGATTGGATTTTTTGTGGGTAAACAGTTTTCAGTGTATTGCACAATCCCCACCTTTGACTAGATTAACTTTGTGGCTTCATCTGCTTGGGGGTACCTTTGAACTCCCCCCTTTATTGAAATATCAGCTGGAAGCGGATAGAGAAAACATGAAAGCTGGAACTCATTTGCATTGCTGCACGATGCAACAAGCCTCGCCGCCATTAAACGCACTCGCGAGCGCCTCTGACGTGTCAATGTACAGCGTCAGGCGCCGGGGGACACGTATCGGCACAGAAGGAACACAAGCCGGGCCTTACAGGAGAGGGACCCACACGCTGGGGCTTCTGTGCACTTGCCTCAAAGACTTTACAGGCCACAGATGATATAAATAGCCGAGAGGGGAGAAGGAAAGAACGCTGTGATGGCGAAATACCAGCAGAGTTTTTATCCCAGCGCGAAAACCTTATTGTTATTGTTCATCCCGGTTTCTGGAGTCTTTCAGATGGATGTGTTTTGGATTTTTCAGTACGTTGTCAAAAGTTGATGGCCCCCGGCAGATCGATAGGCCCTTAAAGACGAGGGTCGTGGGAGGGAGGTGGTGGTGAGTGGACGGATGAGTGGATGGGGGGGAGGTTTTACTTCCCTGACACCCTCTGGATTTGGCCCGACAGTCAGAGGCAGCTCGCGGGAAAACAAATCAACCATCAGCCATCAACGGCAACGGACAAAACAAACTGAAGGAGGGAAGAAAAAACAACAACCGCTGACATAATTTCACCCAATTACGTGGATGACAAGTCGTTCACGTGTGTCCTCGTTCCTCTTTTTTAAAGGTGGCGACAGCATGTGTTCCCATTTGTGTGTGTGTGTCTGTGTGTGTGTGTGTGTCTGTGTGTGTGTGTGTGTGTGTGTGTGTGTGACAAGTCATGAATCTCTGCTTCCTCTGATCGCTGCCACTGCTCTCCAAGAAAAGTTTCCCGTCTTCTCATTGCCTGGAGGATCTTTTTTTTTCTCCCCCCCCCACCCCCCTCCACTCCTCCTCCCTCTCTCGCTGTCTCTCTTATATTTAGCTTTTCGACAGAATGCTGAACGGTTGCTCGGCACCTCGGGCTGCAAGGCGCTCATGCACGGGAGATAAAGACCAAAGAAAAGGAGGAAAAGGTTTTTGTTTCAGAAACACTGCGACGAGAAAAGTGAGAAACTTTCCCGAAAATGTTCCGAGATACAAGCTTTACCTTTGACCCTCAAGCACTCAGTGCACGGACGCACAACCCACGCACCAAAATTGTCTCGTAAAACACACACACACACACACACATACACACACAAAAATCCAAATGCATGCTGGATAAACGTTATCCTGGCGTACTACAAACCGCTCAGCAAATGCCAGCTGGGTCAACAGATGCCCTGTGCATTCTAGCCCGCTCTCAAACAAAGAACTGTCGCGTCATCTCTGGGTACACACACACACACACACACACACACACACACACACACACACACATGCAGAACCACATGCCTGCACATTTTGAGCGGCGGTGACAGCAGTGGACAAGAGATTATGAGGTTTTATCTTGCTTTGTGTTCGGGGGCAGTGGAATTGCAGCGAGCGAAGGGGCGGCAGGTCAACAATAGAGGGTTCTGGGACACGATGAATCCTGGTGAATCACAAAATGTGAAAGCAATGCACGCAAAGACACACAATCCGAGGCATTGGCTTTATAAAAACACAAAATAAAGTAAATCTACTGGTTTAACAGGTTTAAAAAGTGCAGAGTCCATAAAAACTTGCCAGTCAAACATAAAACCGTCACATTTTCAAGCTTCTGTTCTCCGCGTCTCTCATCTTTGTTATCTCTGCCCCCGCTCTAATGCTTTCCTCCGTCTCTATGACAATGAGATGAAAAAAAAATTAAATAAATAAGAAGTACTGGCTTTGTTCCAAGCTCACGCTCTCAACCAGCTCCTTGCTCTGAGTCACTGTCAGGCTGGGAAGCCCTCCAAAGCGATAGCTACAAGGCGTAGTGGTAAAACAACTCCACTACGGGATGAGACTCCACTCGTGACTCATATCAGCAGACGACAGCAGTGGGGGGGGGAAGCCGCGTACAAACGCTGAGGACGCCGAGCGCCAAGACCTGATGTTTGATGCCGCGGTTCTGCCGTCCCTGTTTGCACGGGTTGTTCGGAAGGAGAGGGGGATTGGATTTGGGACTGCCATTTTTTCTCAAAATGTAGTAATAGCGGAAGACATCTTCTCCTTCGCTGTCATCCGTATTCATTTAATATTAATAACCAGCCGTGCTATCTTCAGCCCGCGGCTTCTCCGTTTACCTTGTCGATAGAGTCGCGTCTGACCGCAGCCGTGGTTAGCGGCTTCGGCCGATTGTGTTTGACAGACATGAGCAAACGGGAGAAGGCCTCGGGGAATAGCTGTCACCAGTTGTGAGCAAGAACCCGGAAAAGAGAGAGAGAGAAGGGGGGGGGGGGGGGGGTGCAGTTCTTTACCAGTGATTGCATTCATTGCTGAAGGAGAGGGAGTTCGGCCCGTGTCCCATCCACAAACACGGAGGAGGTGGGATTTATAACCTGTACTGTAAGCCAGCCCCCGGGAGGTTTTAGGGGAGGGACTCATGTCGGCCGCTGACCACTCATTCAAAGTGATTGTGTGGTCAGAGTAGACAACAGTGTGACAACACTGTAGAGCACAATCCCTAACACAACGGCAGTAACACACATATAATCAGATTGAAACCGGGGACACACTGTTACATGAACGTGCCAATGGGCCTTTGACTTCTCTATGAATAGACTCATTCAAATAAAGTTATGAATAAAAAAAGTAACCTCAAGTTAAAGGTCGTAGGTTCATCCCCCCCCCCCCCCCCCCCCCCCCCCAGAGGTTGATTAAAATATGTAACGTGAGGAAGCAAAACGATAATTCCAAGATTCAGTGTCCCAGGTGCATGCTGGGAGGTCCACCTTCATAACAACAAAGCCAATGATCGAGTCTAGTTCGAGAACTGTTAACGTTTGTCCACCACCGGCTTCATTTGTTTCACATGAGTATAACACTTTGGCCAAATTCAAATCGAGCCCTCCAAGAGTGGAGTCAAACTATTTTCAGACTGTAGCAACTCCAAAAATCGCACTGAACGACTGTGATGGTTTTGTCACAGCTGGACTTGGTGGATTTTCATTCGCCAACTGGGTTGACACTTTTGTGCGATGCCAAGTTCTTACACGAGATTGCTATTTCGAGGGGCAGATGTGGACAGAATTTTTCCCAGCTGGTCACCATTTTTATTTTTGAAACAATTACCCCAAAGCGAACGAGCAGCATGTCATCGAGCGCCATCGGTTTTATGTGGTCAGTGCTCGAAACCTTGAATAAAAAGTTCTAGAAATAGAAGAAAAGGAGGCCAGAAAAGAGGTGTTGATGAAAATGTGCGACGGGCAGCGCTTCGGAGCTGAGTTCCCCGAGATGAACGGGGGGGCACGTCTTCCATCCCGTGTTTTCTCGGGATGGAGAAAGAGAGAGATGCTGCAGGGGGGAGGAGGGGGCAGAGGTAGCCAATATATAGGCTGTCAGTGTCTCTCCCTTGATGGCCGGATGATGGATGACTTCTTCTTCCCTAACAACACCCAATCGCTCCCTGTGTGGGAGCCCTCTTTGGCTCAGGAGCAAAGGCAAGAGCGACAACTGTTCCGGGAGACAATTAGTTAGGATTTTATTTATTGTCCGACTGCAAACTGACAGCTGACATCGTGGCCTTTGCATGTAGAGCGAGATGCTGCCTGACACTCGGGTCAGCCCCTTTCTCTCCACGCGATCAAAGCAGCAAAAGAAAAAGAGATCCTGATTTCTTTGTTTTGACAACGTTGCCACTTTCTACCCCACGCTGCTGCTGCCACTTTACACGCCGCCAAACCATTGTGCGGCTCGCACGCATTGCAAATGATACTGCCTCGGTCTGTGTGATCTCCACAATATCCACACTCGCATCTCAAATCAGAAAAAAATCACGCCACAAAAATCAGAGATGATGAAAGCCTTCAGCGTTGCACAGATGGCAGAGAGGATGGAGGGGAGGGGAGGGGAGCGGAGGGCGGGCTGCTGCCGCCTCCCACTCCTTCTCTTCTTCAGTCTTCGGGGCCTCCGCTGGGTCTCCAGGCTTCGTCTCTTTCTCCTCTCTTCCTGTCTTCATTTCTGCCTCGGTTACGCGCTCCGTTGCTCTTCCTCTCTGTACCCCTCGTTCCTCCTTCCCGTCTCCCACCCTCTCTCTTTATCCCTCCCTATCTGGTCACTCCCAGGGGCTTAATTTAGGGGTGGTGGAGCTGCGGAGAAAACACAGGGATGACAACCCACGCTCTCTCCTCTGCTTCGTTAGCTTGCTAGCTCGTCGGCTGGCTCGCTGACTGGCTGGGTGCACACAGTGTGTGTGTGTGCTCACGTATGAACTGCTGTTTCCAAGCAAAAAAAAAGAAAAGACAAATATAAATCTTCCCCGCTGCTTTTTTCTCCAGACTCATTATTTCCCTGCCGAGTTTTTCGGCCATTTCATGTACTGGCTGCTTCACATTGTGCACACTAAAGCAGTCAAAGACAAATCTAAACTGCTGTAGCGTATTGTTAGTCTTCACTACCTGTATATTTTCCCGGACTCGTTGAGGGAGGCAATTATAAAGAAATACTGAGGAACAGGGTTTTTGTGTGTTTGTCTGCTTGCTCATTCTCAAAGTTGTGGACGTGGACATCAAGATTCAAGCACATCTACAGTATATACGCTTAAATATATATGTGGTGCAAGGGTCAACTCAATAAAATCAAAACCAGTGGCATGAATTGGATTACAAATTTACATTTCATCATGTTCAGCCATTTGTGGACGGAGCATTTTATTTATTCAAGGGATTTGAGTGAGCTACACTGACATCGGGCCAGGGAATGATAGAAAATGTAGAAAGATCTATTTCAATAGAGTGAAATAGAAAATAATGCTTCACTCCTTCACTTGCTTCCTTCCTTCTGTTCTCAGTTGCTAGCAGTAGCCAGGCCCCTCACCATAACAAGGCCACTCACATTGTTTCTGGTGATTACAAACCGGCAAGATCAAACATCATAGCGATTAGAAAGATGGGCCATAAAAAGCTACAAGTTAGGTATTTGTGCTTCAGCGGGTACATTCATTAAATTACACTTTAAGACATGATTCTTGCCACTTCATGAACGAAAGGCTTTTTTAGTTTTACTCATAGCTCAGTTTTGGGTCAACAGTTGCCATTATTTGACACTTCACGACTCCAGTGTCCAATATACTGTTCCAATAGCAGCTAATTGACAGAGATGTGTTTTTAGGGCCTTAGCTAATGCTGAAACCAAAAAATGTTTGGCTCACACAAAGCCAATAATGGTGCAAAAATATAAAAAAAACTTCTTTCTCAAGGACATGAGATTCTGTTCTTTTACTTTTATGGCCACTGGTCAAACCGCCTATCTGCCAAGTCTCGCTTCTAGTGTTAAGCTTTCCCCTTGGCTGAATCCCTCAGAGCTGGCGAGTGATGCGACTAGAGTTGCAAAGGGGCGGACAATTTCCGGTAAATTTCCGGAAACTTTCCATGGGAATATAAAGTTCGGGAATTTTGGGGAATTTTGAAAAAAATTATACATAAATTAAACGCTGAGCAATAAAAACATCATTCAAAACTCTATATTAAAGATGTATTGAATGCAGCACACGCTGCACGTTGAATTTCAACCCTCCACTGTGCATTCTTCCATCACATGCACAGATAATTCCCAGCATCCTTCACACTACAGCAGGGCTATTGAGGCCTGCTGTAGTGTGCAGGACTAGTCAGGTAAGTTTCAATGATATTACTGCGGAAAATATATACGCATGGTGATTGAGGATTGTTCATCTGTCCATCTAGCCTATTTCTATTCATTTATCCATCAATTGTAAAATATTTTTAAAGATGATACCAATTGTTTGGCCAACTATTTATATCTCTGGCCACTATTGCCACGTGCACTATCTCATGAGTGGAGACATTTCACCCAGCCAATGTAGAAGGAAAGGCTGTGTACATTTGCAAATACTGTGCAAAGACCTATGTTAAGAATGACACAAAGATGCAGAAGCATATTATCAAGTGCCCAAAGTTTCCTCAGGGCTCAAATCAGCCTATGACAAAACAAAATGTTAATATTTATGTCTGTATATGACAAGGTAAATACAGTTAGTATAAATTACCAAGACAATTTCCAGTTTATTCCTGTTAATTCCCTTTAATTCCCATTAATTCCTGTATATTCCCGTATATTCCCGTTAATTCCCGTTGATTCCCATGGCAAGTTTCCAACTTTGAATATTCCCGGAACTTTGGAACCCTAGATGCGACACACAGCAGCTGGGTGTCACCTTCTGCCTTTCTTACGTGTGTCTCCTGGTTGATGAAAACAATACGGGCAAGGGCGCCCGGATGAAAAAACGAATTGAAACTAGTGCGGGGCTCAGCAGAGCCTGCGAGCCGAGGGTCTGCGATGATCAAGGGGACTCGGAAAGTGACTCACACCCACGCCGACGGAGCGCCCGCTTTGATTTGCTGCAGTCAGTCGCACGTTCCGCCACCAGATGTATTATATAAAAGGTGGTGGGTGAGCTGCACAGGAGTCTCATCCGTGAATGAGCACTTGCGATGCATGACCTGGGAGAAATGGAGCCGTCAATTCGCAGCCGGCGGGGAAGTTGATGGAAAACGGCGGGGCGAGAGAAGAGAACAATGGAGGAAATCAGCAGAGGGATGCGCAGTGGGCTGATTAGAGATGTTTGTCGTGTGTTCAATCAGCATGATGAAAAATTTGATTTGATTTGATATCATGTTTTTGAGCCATTTCCAACCAGATCACAACAAAAACAGAGGCACCTGCGATTGTGTTTTCTTACTTGGCCCGTGGTGTTTGTTGAGTTGCACTTCAGGGCCAAAGCCCAAGTGTATCCGGAGGGAAAAAAATCTGTGCGCTAGAAGATAGAGATGAACTTGACGTGGGGGGGGGTTTGAGCATTCAACAATGCCCTCTGCTTTGGCAGGTTTTGAGGCTGAGCGATGTGGAGGGCTGAAATCTGGATGCAGGATGAGTGTCAGGTTCATCTTCTCCTGCTCCCTGCCACAGCCATAATTCATCCTCCAATCGAGGCGCGGAAGAAAGAAGACATGAAAGCCTTTTTTCCTCCCCCTCTTCCCCGTGTTCATCAGTCGCCGCTCCCGCACGCATCCTCTCGATTGCCATCGCTCATCTCTCCCCTTTTGTTTCCCCCTCTCGTGTCCCCATTCAATCCGTTCTCATTTCCCCTCGGTTCTCTTTACAGCTGCTTTCATTTCAACCCAATCTCTCAATCTTCCCCCCCAAACCCTCTACTCTCAGTCTTTTCACCAGTTCGCTGATGAGCTCCGTATCACTTCCTCCACCTGTCTGTCATTTCCCTTCCCTTTTCTTTCAACCCTCTGTTTTTCACGCCCGGGTTCTCTCCCGCCTTGTCTTCCACGAGCGTTCACTCCGTTGGCACTCGCATCCCTGTGTTCTCGGCGGAGCCCTCCACGGACCAATTAAGTTCACTAGCTTGATGTCTTCCCCGGCCCCCCTCTCTCGGCCTGAGTGGACAGTTCGAGTGGTTCAAGGGCGGAGGGAGGCAAAACGTGGACGATAGATTTAACAACAAGTAGAAACGTCAGAGTATTTGCGAATCTTCATCTTCCTTTGACCGCTTCAGTGTCCCACCAAAGAACTTTAGATATACAAACTCCAAGGCAGGGTTCCACGCTTATGATACCACATTCTGGACTCATCTACAATACGCCCATTTTAAATACAAGATAATGTTAACAGGCTGGGAGTGCTTTGTATTAGGGCACTGTGCAGAGGAGGGATTGCCAAATGGAAAGAGTAGAGAAATAGGCCCGAACACGGCAGAAATGTTGTTGGTGCAAATAAAAAGAGAGAGAGAGAGAGAAGGAGAGAAAGAGAGAGAATTAAACTCTCCGGGCATATTACACAACACACCAGGGTACTGTCACATTTGCGTGCAGCTCGTTCCTCTCGCAATACTGGCACTGACACTGAGAAACATTTGTGTGTCAGCCCCATGCACATAACGTCGGGTCTGGGAGTTTTTCAAGTGACATTCGAGGCTTAAAAATAAATAGTTTGGAAGGATAAATCCCTTCCCTGTATGCACACTGGTACAGAAATGGGATTTTTAAATGCCACAAAGCAAATCACCTGAACTAAAGATTTCCCTCGAAAGTAGATCGAGGGAATTAGATGAAAACGTCGTTTCCATCTAATACTTTAACTCTCTCTCCACACTCACATGACAACAACCCGCCGGACACAAGACTAGACGGCATCTACCGCCCAACACGTCAAAACAAACTCACGTCAGTTAGCATCGTGGAATAAAAACATTCGAAAGATCGCAAATCGGGGTGACGAGGCAAAAGTTTTCACGAAAATTGGTAATTTATGCTTCAAGCCAGCAGTAGCAACAGCGCCACCAGCAGGCTGAGGGTGAAATATGCATTCTATTTGTGTTAGTTGTAAAATGAAATGATGCTGATGAGGTTCAACAGCAGCGTTTCCATCCAGAAGCTCATTTCCTGCTCCGTCCCCCAATGGTTCAAGTTGAAAAGTTACTAATAAAGTCATCTCATTCAACACTTGGCTCACAAATTGAGCATTTCAAGAGCGTCTGAGGTCTGCAGACCCACGGGCGTCAGCCGACACTTGGTACGGTCCCTGCTGAGCCTCTGCCAGGCCTGAACCGCAGCCATTGTTATTTCATGCTCGTTTTGGGAGCGTTCTGCCCTCGGCCTCGTCTTCCTCCAGCGAAACTCGGGCACAGTTGGACCGAGATCAGGTGAGGACATTCCCCTCTCCGAAGACTTCATTACCAGGAGGAGTCCTGCCTCGGAAATTTGACTGAAGTTAAAGGGTAAAGGAAGTATCAAGTGTCAAAAGAAAAAGTAGTCATTATGCACAATAGTCTCTTGACAGTGGTATATTACTGGATATGAAGCATGTATTATTATATAAATGCATTTCATGTTGTTTATATAATATCATATCATTATTATATTATCATTTCATTTTCTTGGAGGCTGAATCAATAACTAAAACTGCAGGGAGCTGAAGTTGTTAACAAACCTTAGAAGAAATTAAGCATTTGCCACAGACTAATTTACATCTGCAGATTAATACAACTGGTTCTCTGTCCCATTGTCATTATTAAAGATCATAACTCTGTAGTCCAGTCCAGGGCTGTAGTGTCGACTTTAAACACAAGAAAATCATCGTCAGACACAGCACAGAGCATCGGCAGACAGCATCACCACAATGTGTGCGGAGAACAAGTCGACAATATTTTACTAGAATTCTGCTAAATTCAACCCAGACGCCGGCAAATTTGTAATTTGGAAAAGTCAGACTGTGAAGGCAACACCGACGCTAATCTCTTTCAAATCCCCTGAGTCACAAAGAAACAAACACAAATAAAAATCTATATTTAGTTCCAGAGGTTTAATTCCAGAGCCCGGTGTGTTACCACAGTTTCTATTTCATCTCTTTAGAGAAGGCAACGGTTCTCGAGGTGCTGCTTGTTTGTTTACTCTTTCTCTTCTTATTTTTGCTTCGTCATGGTTAAAAGGATGCAGGGGGAAGAGTGAAGGAGATGATAAAACTTGGGAGTGAGACAGTTATACAGAAAGGCACATGATATGGGTGCATTTCTGCACGTGCACACACTCACACACACACTCACACGCACAGGCCATCAGCCTAATTACTAGCGACAGGGAAGGAGCTGAGGGAAACAGCTACAGCCATGGCCAGTTCCACTGTGGGGCACCGCTGGCAATATGCCCCATTTATGCATTTAACACACACATGCACACACAAGCACACGTGTGCACACAAACACGTCCGCACACACACAAATTAGCACATGTACACACACTCTCACACACACACAGAAACAAAGAAAGCCGAGTGTGAGCACGAAGGACACACATACGGATACACACGCACACACGCGTGCACACAGAGGGGCAGGAACGGAAAATGAAATTACATGGTTGGCAGTGTTATCGTTTACAGTGATTCAGCACCATGGACAGAGCCACGTGTGGTCATAGAGATAAAAAAAAGAGGCGCGTTTGCTCTGTCTCTCTTCCTTTTCCATGAACACACACACACGCACACACAGGCGCGCACACACACGCACACACACATGCAGGAAAGATGCCAAGTCCTAGGGCACAGGCCTTGTGAATCTTTTAATTGGCTGTGTGTTTTGACAGGCTAATCTCAAGAACAGGACACTGTCTGCCCACCAGAGTCTTCCCAGATTCACTTGAAGACCACAGAAATGCACCATTAATGACCTAAGTGACATATTTGTTCAGTTTTATAATTGGCTGCCATTCCCGTTCATACTTGTGTACCTTTTCCCCGGCACAGGTTGTGTGTACTTCCAGGATTCAGTGCAGGTTGTCTGTTGGCGTTTTCTGCCTCCTGTTGGATCCGCTGGAGTTAATTCATTCCAACTTTTTACCGCGGGCTCCCGGGGGTCCAGGCTGATGAAGGTGAATGGCTTCTTCAGCTGTCATGGGAAATATTTACAGAAATGCTTTATTGGAGTCATTGACGAGCATTTTTGTCCTTGTCCAGAACACAAATGCAGGTCATGAGACAGAATGAGGACAATCTTCTGCAAAGCCCTGCGGGTGAGCCAACAAGTACAAAGCTGAAAGAGCCAATTGCTAATGTTAGCATAGCAACATCTCAAAATGACAATTACGTTCTACGAATCTGCACACCGCTAACTTAAGGTGATGCACGCTGGACTCAACACAATGCAAAATGATACCATGTTACCAGCTGCAGGCAGAGGAAGTCAATCTTGAATGCACCTAACTTAGCTTAGCATGCTAACCATTGACTTTGTACAGAGGTGGATGGCGTGTCTCCACTTCCTCCCACAAAATATCCTGCATAAGAACGCTGCCATATTGCGGCGATGATGGAATTTGGAGCCAGAGTCGGTACAGTAAGGATCAGGAGATGGGGATGCAGAACAGAGGTACCACTGAAATCGATAAAATCAATTAAAAGCATCTCTCGGGAAAATGTACATGACATGGTTTTATAATCTGTACTGCAGCCAGCCTCCAGGGGGCAATCAAAACACTTTGGCTTCACTTTTGGGGAGCCACGCATGTATGAGGTCACAAACCAGGAAATGTACAAATAGCAGTGTTTGACCTGTTGGCACTGGTGGAAAGGTCTGGAGCACAGACTGGAAAGCAACAAAATGTGAAGTGGGATTTCACCACAAAACAAATATTTAGAACAAAGTGATGGCAGCAGAACGTGCACGTAAACAATGGCAGAGGCAAACATTCAGCACTGTGACACACAAGCCCACGCACACACACACACACACACAATTTATTTCCTGGCGACAGCCTCACAGACTTTGAACTAGAGCACATCTGAGAGCGTTCATGTGGAAAGTGCAGGCTTTGTCGGGCTGGCACATATGATCCTCCACGCTGCCTGATGCACCGATGGAATATCAAGTGACGTCTTTCCACTGCATTCATCCGCTCACACAGAAAGATTCCTTTTTTTTTATAGGCGGCCTGCACTGAGGCTGCACAGGCTGTTCCCACCATGAAAGCTGTGCCGAACACGCCTGTACCCAGTATGTAAAGCGAAGATAAACACGTCAAACTCAACGCTTGAGACCGCTTTGTGCTGCCAATAAGTGCTAAACAATGCAACTGCCACTGCCCACATGCTTCCAAGCAATATACATAGGTTTATGTATATTAACTTTTGATATCTATAATGTAACATATTTATATTTATAATGTAACGTATGTTTTAAATGTTTGATATTGGTATTTAATGTTTTTTTTTTAAATGTTTGATATCTGTATGTATGTCTTAAATGTGGACCCCACTAAAAGTAGCTCTGTCTTAGGGTAGAGCTAATGGGGATCCTTCTAAATAAACAAATAAACAAGCGTCCTCGGAGGGAAGCACCACTGAGCTTACGATAACAACATGGAGGAGGTAGGGACCTTCACCTCCGAGAGTTAACCAGGTGAAATAACATCATGTAGATAAGTTTCTTGCCAGGGTGAAAAGTCTCACGTTATAAAGATGTCTCCCTCGTATCCTACGGTCGAATATCTTTAACTATTGGCTACACTGCCCCCCCCCCCCATTATTGTCGGTGGTACTTCTCGATTTCATTTGATTAGTCAGTCACAAAATGTTTTGTAAAGGCACCAATCAATCACGATTCTCCTAAAACGGTATCAGGAAACACAAAAGCTCTTTCATTTTCCTCTTTTATTGCTATTTATTTCACCTCCTTAATATCGTTGTTGTTTACCTACCCCTGTTTGTTTGTTGGACTAGTGGTTTTTGACACATATCATATCGGACGTGAACAGGGTAGGCTGCAAATGATTTGCCCTCCTTGGGATCAATACAGTTGTCTGAATCGGAATCAAAAGGCCGTCTTGGAAAAGAAAGCGGAGTGTTCTTGCTCCAACTTGCTTTCTGGCCCTCTAATTTGCGTTTGCATTCAGGATCTCCTTTCATCAGCTTAAAAAGCGAAGGTGTCATCCTGCTGCCGCCGCCGCCTTATCTTCGCCTCATCCGACTGCCCTTGGTGTCATTACGGAATGACAATGCAGTGCACGCCTCTGACCAAATAAAGAGGAAGTGAGAGTGAAAAAAAAGGAGAGGCAAATTACCGCCCCCCTGCTTTCACGACATCGGACTTCCACTGTCGGAGGCGGAGGAGGGGAAGGAGGGAGCGAGAGCGGGAGATAAGGGACCAACTGGGGGGAGAAGATGTACTCTGTGCAGCGGCTGAATAAAAGTGGGGAGATTTGGACGAGGATTCTCTCCCTCCCGAATCCTCGTTGCATTAATTCGAAAGCTTTGCTCTGTTTACCGAGGACGCGGCGACATCTTCTCCCCGCGCAGCCTTTGTCGTGCTGTCACACAATGACTAGCCTCGGCCGTGCCACGGTAATTATTAAAAGTCAATATTGAAAAAGATCATCACGCAAATTGGGGTGTGCATGAGCACGCACGGGATAACGACGATGCTATTCTATTCTATATATTCTATTATATAAGTACAGAGTTAACCCGGAAACCGTTTATCAATCTATCTCATTCGGAATATCGCAAATACCATATGCAAATTCAGAAAAAAAAGGGATCGGCTTCAAAACTGAGATGCAACTGTTCTGCAGGCAAATCGTCTGAGTGCCTCCCCCCCCCTTCCTCCGTCTCTTTTATCTCAAATTCCCACATAGTCCTCCCTGGCACTCTTGGCAAGTCGGCTGCTGAAAGTCCCACCCGGAGGAAAATGACTGGCGAGGACAATTCCGATCCCACAGCAGGTGGGATGACAGCGCTTTCATCTGACGGAAATTGGTCAATTAGCTCCGAATAAATTCCAACATTTCCCCACTTCCTCTGGGGGGTTGCAGATGAAGAAGTGAACCGAAGAAGGAGAGGCCTCAGTGTCGCTCATTTAGGACATGCTATGATTTTTAATTACCCGACGGAAGGAGTCTTTTATTGAGCTACACGGCTTCGCGGTGTCACCTGTCCTCTGTAATTGTGCGTCTCCAGTTCCTGGGGGGTTCTGGAGGGGGAATGTAATTACGCTAAGATCAATAGCCAAGTGTTGACGATGACACAGTAACGATTCATATTATATGCTGATTGATTCATTCCCGGACATTGTGTAGTTTAATTTAATGGAAGTCTACAAGCTTGGGGGACGGGGGCTTAGGCTCTGAGTGATTTCCCCCCATCCAGAGAACAACAACATAAAGACAATTATTTGGCCAGGTTTAATTGTCTGGGAGCTATGTGGACTGATTAAAAATCACAGTTACAGCAACGTACTGTGGATTTTAGGGTAATTTTGGAGGCGTGTTAGATAGACGATTAATTTTATTATTTTTAAAGCTTTACAAACAGGGTGTTACCAGTGCTGGAGTGGTATTTTCGGGAAATGAGCACTGGGAATAAAGAGGCAGAGGAGGACAGAGCCAACTCATTGAGCAGAATAGCTGAATGTATAATGTAGAGAAACCAGCCATCGGTCCTTGCATTCATCCAATATCGACACCAACTAACATTTTGGAGATAAAAAGCAAAAAGGTTGCCAATGTTTTCAGATTCATTCTCAGGGGAATATGAATGTTTCCAGGCATCAATCCAGACCTTTCACTTAAATATCAACTAGGCTTGTGTTAGAGGAAAAGTCAAGGAATCGCCTTCCACCAAAATCTGTGAGTCAAAGGCTCACCACAGTCATCCAGTACTTAAAAAAAGCCCACTAATGTTAGCCTTAGAGAAAAATTCAAGAGATCATCCTTTTGTAAACAGGAGTCTTTAAACCAAAGTCTTCCAAACTATCTTTGGATAGCCTGTGTAACACGACAGGTCATGGGATTCAATTTATCGGGATTCATCATCCAACAAACCAAGAACATGATCAATCAAAGTGTCTGGCAATTCATCCAAAAGCTGGAGAGACATTTCACCAAAAAACTAGCTTGGCTCTGCATAAGCCTTGGTATTTTTGTTTACGTGTCTTCCTCCATTTACTCTTGAATAAATCAAGATGATCCCTCTGTGTGTTGTTTAACCTCAAACGCCTCCGGGGAACACGCAACACGCCACGGGGCATCGGTATCTGTATCAAGCGTTTCTCGTGCTTTCAACATGGCTCACTGGTCCTCAGAGTTGAGGTGAAAGGGAATATTTGATGGATGGGCGATCGGACTGGGAGACCACTGGGGATACGTAAGAGCGTCTATCAGTCTCTCTTCAAAGTGGAAATAATCTACAGTGTTTTGTACGGCCGACAGCAGTTTCCACCGATGGAACGCACAAAGCTTGTCAGCTTGCACTGACACTACCAGTGCGTATTCAAAGCAGACATCTATCGGGAAATATACCACACTCGCGAAAAACCATGAAAACAAGGTTGAGTCCCTTGAGTGGCTGAGTCATTCCGGTATAGATGGTAAGGGGGGGGGGGGCTAGTGACAGAGAGGGAGCAGCAGACATGTCGGAGGAGTGAAACAATGGGACATGTCAGAAATAGATTAAAGTCGCCTTGGCGTGACTCCGGGTTTTTATGAAGTGTGTGCCCCCCCCCCCCGAGGACAGTGACATCGGCGCCAATGCCCTGGAGGAGATGTAATTTAGAAAATAAAGGCAACTCCACCGGGAGTTGGAGTCCGGTCAGCGCCTCCCAGCAGACAACTGGGAAAAGGCACGTTTGTCAGAATGGGTCTTTTTCCTGTCCAGGACCACACCGGCCTCGCTTCCATTGCCGAATCCCCTGAATTCATGCGGCATTAAACTGGCAAGAAACCCAGATGGTCCCTTTCTGTGTCACTGAATGAGACACCTGAGCGGAGGCCCCTTTGAGGGACTGTACTCGGAACGTGCAGCGTGATGAATGGAGCAATATTGTTCCAGTGTTTGGCCAAAACAGGCAGTCTGATTTCATTAGAATCTTTTCAACGGCACCGAAATGCCTCTGGTGGTCTATTAGCTGCGTGAGATCCGTTTAAAAGGGTGTTTAAAATGAGAGAAGGAAACCCTTAGTACAAGTGTCCTCCGTTAAGTAATCCAACCAGGATTTATCACCTACCACAAGACCTGCTTATGAAATCTCTTCGTGATGTGGAAAATACGGGGTTGGCCTTCATATGTGGGTCTGCCTGAAATATGAGGAAAAACACAGGAGCTTATACACGACCTCAACCGAGACACATCTGTAGCTGCACACTGCAAATAAGGCTCAATAATCGGTTAATTTACAGATATCTGTATATGTATACTTCAGTTATTCGTCAATTAATCAATTCATAAAATAACAAAGAGATTTTCAGCCCTTTGAAAGAGAAGATTTGCTGCTTTTGTTTCCCATTCACATCATTACGGGTTGAATACTTGATGGGTTTTGACTTCTGGCGGAAGGAAAAAATCAGACATTCCCTTATGTAAATCAATTAAATGTTCATTAGGAAAATTTATGAATAGTTACATGCTGTGAGAATTGTTTTCTCGAGATTGCCTCATTTGCCGCGTTTGGTTTGTTTTCTCCTGCCATTGATAAATTCCCTGCACTTAAACTGGACGGAAATTCAAAAGTGGGTCACAGCTTCTTGTGAAACATTAACACCCACAACAGCAACGGAAGCGGGTCATTAAAGCACCGCACGACACATCTGATCAAAGTCACTCTGTAGGATCAAAGCCAGGGTGCTATATATAACAAATAATATTATGAACTCCTAAAAAATCTGCTAATATGTGTATTATTTGGCTAAATGAGAACAACCATTTGGATGTCAGACAATATTTTCACGGACCGGCCTTTAAGGTGTGGCTACGGAGCCTCACTACGGAGGCCCTCTGGCACACCCTCTGGTGACATTGGTAGATTTTTTTTTATTTAACGAAATTAACGAATTGTTAATACTCGGCCTCAAATTAATTATTGCGTGGTAAGTTACCAGCATGACGGAGACGGACAGATACCAGAGCTCCATCACGGTGCGCTTCTGTGCGCTTTGGAGAGTTTTTTGTTGTTTAGAATAAAACATTTATTTGTTAATTCAATAAAATTCCACCGATGTCACTACAGATATGATGTCGGAAATGGTAACGTAGTATTTAGTGCTGTTTGTGGCGATCTCAGGGTTTTCTGCCGTGATTTCAATCCAGAACACCGACAGAGTTGTTTTCTCGAACACACTTTCAAGGCCGCCGCCATTTGCGATCTCCAGCAGCTGATCTGCTTCTTGCACAGACATGCTGGATTCACCTGGTTTGTTGATAAATGGGTCCGACCAATACCGTGTGGGTTTGTGTTTAGCCAAAAAAGTCACGTGACCGAGACAAGCGTCTTGACATGCGTAAAGCATGAGTCACAACGGAGAGGATCCGGTCTTTTTTTCAAAATAAAACACCGTTCAGAATCAGATAATAAATAAAACAGAAAAAAATGTAAGTTGTTTATTCTTTCTGTGCGGCCCGGTACCAAATGACCCACGGCACGGTACCGGTCCACGCCCCGGGGGTTGGGGACCACTGGTTTAACTCATGCAACAGTTTTTTTTAATGCGATCAGTGATGTATGTGCTGTATAAGAGGCATAAAAGTGAGGTTGTGTAGCAGTGCAGCGGCGAGTTAATGAAGCTTATTGTCAAGCCTGTAAGTAAGATTGTGACGAGTGCTTTCAGCAGTTGTCACTTTGTTAAAAGAAGAAGTAAAAATTTAATTAGAAAGATGTAATAAGTACATTGCCTGTGCTGTTCTCAAATAAGAAGAAAATACCCAGCGACATTCAGCAAAAAAATTGAAATAACCAGAGGGACTCCTGTTTGCCCATGTTTTTTTTAAATCTTAAACAAAGTCTGTGGAACACGCAGTAGCCGCCAGAAAGAAAGTGACGCCGCTAAGGTCAAATCGGAGGCGCACTCTTTGATCGTCATTATGCAACGAGAGAACGAGCAAATGTTTCACTGTTCGGCGTAACGCAGTTTGTTTTTCTCAGCCGAAACGAAAAAAGGGCTCCCCGCTTTCAATGTAGGACACTCAGTGTCTTTCATTCCGAGTATTCCTCTACCTCTGATCTTTGTCTCCCTGTGGCTGTCATTGCTCCCAGTGTGTTTACATCACTCTTGTTTACTTTTTGTTTCATCTTCTATATCGCTGCTGCGTCTCAGGCTCATTTTTTAAACTGTCCCAAATTTCCACTAGTGACAGAAGGTGATAGCGATGACAGTACAGACGAGTGATGCACGGGTTAGAGTTCCAGCCGTGGACTCCGCAGGTCAGGTTCAGAATCAGAATCAGAATCAGAATGTATTTATTGCCAAGTAGGTTTACACCTACGAGGAATTTGCTCTGGTTATTGGTGCATACAATGAACATAGAAACATAAAAACACAATAAATACAACACACATCAGAAAAGCAATAAAAAAGAAACAATATATATTTACTCACTATTTACTTCTTATTTACTCCCCTATTCTAATATTTATACAAAGTTACATTTATTTAGACATAAACATATCTAAATAACGTATATATAATAGATAAAAGATATAAAAAGTGAAGTGAAAAGTGGAATGTAAAAAGTGAAATGCAAGACAGTGAACAGTATCAGATTACAATATGCAATGTAGTGCAGTATAATGTAATGTGATATAATGTGTTAATTTAACACATCCTTGAGGTGTGGGGGCGGAATAAAAGTCAGAGTCAGGGGGGGGCCCCGGGCCTTGGCTAGGTTGGCTAGGATTGCGATAATTGTAAGAGTCATCAGAGCACAGTTGACTTTTCCTTACTTCTTTTGGGGAGAAACTAGGCCAATCCTTCCAACGACAGCAGCCCCTCGCAAAGAATATCTTGTGCAATACTGCAACGGCAATTTGCATCATCGAGGCAAAGTGGATGTTATTTAAATTTCATTTTTTCCCCCAAAATAATTCCTTCAGGTTGGTAATGGGTGGATGAGTCACGAGCAAACGCGGATTAGGTTGACGTCAGAGCCGATCCAAGGAGCTCTAGAGATATAGACTGTACTTTAACAAAGGCTGCATACTTGTAAGTGTACTTTGTCAGAGACAAGACTTTTAAAAGGAGAGAAGGGACCTGAGGTATCATTACCTCCACTATGGTGGATGTGTTTAGCTAAAAGGAAAAATTTAAAAAAGGACATGAAGCAGCCAAAGAAAAAAAACATCAGGTTTTAGGGCAGATCAAGGATTCTTTTTCACTTTTCTTTCAGATTGTAACATTTTTGACGTTTTCCCTGATGTCCCAGTAAATAATCCTTGGAATTGGATGAAACCCCAGGCGTATTCAGGGGGAGTGATCGCTATTACCGTGTCCATTTTGGTTGAGATCCAAATACAAATCTGGATCTAGCTGATTTAAATGCATCTTTAAAAGGAGACTGTTGGGCCTTACTGAGTAGCAATCCTAATTTATCAATGTCCGGAGCACATTTTATGATCACATGTTTGATTAAATATATTTTGTGCGTGGAGGATTTCATTATTGATGTGATGCAACAGGATTAAGACATTATTTTACAGTAAAAATACTGTGGTTTCCAACAAAATATACAACGTTTAACTGCATAATTCAAATAAATACATGCAAAAATTGAAAAAAAAGAAGGTATTTCAGCATTTATGTATACATTTCGCATCTCTGCACTTCACTGCTTACAATGCAGTTTGGTTTGTGTGACTGCTGCCACTCCAGGAGCAAACATCTGGGTTCATAGCTGCCACGCTTTTTTATCCTACATTTCTGAATTGGTCCAAATCCACTTAAGTGTGGATTAATTTTAATTCCACGGTGTACTTCATTACAACATGAAGTATTGTAGCTTACACGTGATGGAACCAATTGAACTGAGGGGACATTCGGGATGACAGTCAAGAGTCCCGGTTTTCCTAGTATCCAATACTTTGTATGTATCAAACCACCTCTTGCTGTGTGAGCAAATTAACTGCATGGGTGACAAATGAAGTGTGTTTCTATTATCGATGTGACAAAGCCCCGGAGAGAGCGTCTCCACATGTGTGCCTCCAGACGCCCACGTCACACACTGGGTACCTTACATATTTGCCGCTGCTCCTCTCGCCTATATAGCTCCATCTATTCCTCATGAATATTACGCAAGACATCTTCTCGGCAATTAACCACCACACCTCAGCAGCCCTTATATGTCTATTTCCGTGGATTGCCGTGGGGAGCTGGTATTTATGCCTCGCTCAACGCACACATTCACGGGATGGGTGACTCATCTATAGGACCGCGAGGGGGATGTGAGTCTGTGCAAAGCAAACGCACGGGATGTTGTGCGACCAGCGGGCCAAACAACACGGTGGGCTGGGATAAATAATCACATGAGCAAGGGCAGCGGGGATTTTACAGCATTGCTTACAGGAGGTGACCACGCAGGGAAAATGAAAAATGAAAGATTGCCCCGTCTGTTGCCAACGCAGGCTGCCGTCCATGTCTTCCAGGAAGTCACTTCACTCTTCGCTGCCAATCCTGGCGAAGAAGGAAACCTGCAATTTGCCAAGAATGGTCAGTCAAAGAGCCGCACGTCCTTCCACAACAATGGCAGAGGAGCTGCGGGGACCTTGTTGACCCTCGCATTGATTGAATAATCTACGTGGCTTTTGTCCTTAGAATCTACTTCAGGGGGGGTCGTGATGGGTTTTTGTACATGATAATAAAAGCCACGGCAGATTAAATGTCAGTTAAGAAAGAAGCAAAAAAACAAAACACAAAAGGTATCTGGGAGGATGCTGTCGATGAAACAAACTAGAGGGAAGGCCTGGAAAGCAATGGTTAGCCCCGTGGAGAGATACAGATAAGATAAGATACATTTATTAATCCCACACACATGCACAGACACACCCATACAAATGGGGAGAAATTGGTCCTCTGCTTTTGACCCATCTGGTGAACACAGCAGGACACACGGAGCAGTGGGCAGCCATGCACGGTGCCCGGGGAGCAGATATTGGGGGAGTAAGGTGCCTTGCTCAGGGGCACTTAGACAGTGGGTAGGGAGAGTCCTCTTGGACTTTTTTTTTTGGACAGATCCAGGTGTTGTCCATCCAGGTATGTTTTTTGGTTGTCGAATTTGGTTTGGTTGCAGGGGTTTCACCGCAACATCCACCATTGGTCGCTCAGAGATCCAGGGATCTGCGCCGGGACCTTAGAAGAAACATCACGCACAGTAGAGCGTTGAGTAAATGTCTCTGGATCAGGAGGAAAGATCCCAACTGGGCCCCAAGATGCTGGGGACGTGCACCCAGGTCTGATCAACCTGTGGTGGGCCTGCCTTAGAAGAGGGTGTGTTGTGGTGACAAGTCTGAAACACCTGATGACACAAGGGATATTCAAAATCTTTTCTTATTTTGTAAATATCAATATATGTACTAGATGACAATCAGCTACATGGATCACATGTGCAGGTTTTCCTTCACGGCGCACTGCCCCAAAAACTGGACTTGGACTGGATTTGCAGAGATGCACTGGAAGTCGGAAAAAAAGGTGAAGCCGCACACGCGAGGGAGAAGAATGAGATCTCTCCCCTTCATCCTTCCGAGGCTGGCAGGCTGGTGCTGGCAGATGTGTCTTCCTCTGTGAACATCACTGTGACTAAAAAAAGGGAGCCAGAACAATCCCGTCACCTGGAGTCAAATCACAGATGGTCCCCCCCCCCCACCCCTCCACCTCTCAGCCCCCAGCAGAAGGTTGTCTCACTCATCTCGGGGAGTCACCTCTTTACTACGTCAGCGGATGGGAACATTATGCAGGCAGAAGCTGACAAGGCAAAACACAGTGATGCCGTTTGCCGAGCAGACTGTCTCCCTCAGCGCCAAAGGAGGGGGAAACTAAAATCTATGGAGGACCATACATGACTCAGCGTGAAGCAGCCGCTCAGAGACTTTGTAGAACAGTGGAAACAGTGGAAAACACAGAGCTTCTCTGGTCACATCTGCTCAGAGATCAGCGGCTTCATGATCAGATCAGAAGCTGCAGGTGGTTTGTACCGAGCTGGAGTTTCCGTATCCTCCTCCTCCTCTCGGCTCGCTCCTTGTGCTCAGTAGCACACGTGACGTGGCGCTCACAGTCAGGACTACTGACACCTAAATCATCCCAACAAAAAATAACCTTAACTAACCCTCTGAACTTGAACTAGTTCATTTTAAGTGTGAGCTGGCTCAACGCTGCAAGCAGCTGCTGGACACCAGCATTGAGAGGCAGAAGTAGAAGGGCTGGATCATTACACTCCTGTGACCAATCCTGTATGAGACTGCGCTTAGGCCCGCCTCTCTCATTAGGATACAGAAGGACCTGAAATCGAAAAAAAAATCAGGGAATAAATAAATAAATGGGCAAATATATTTAAGACATTTATTTAGACTTTTCTGTTGTTATTAACGTATTCATTTATTTATTTATTTCTGTATTTATTTATACATTTATTTATTTATACTTCAGTCATGCATGGACCTCCATAGAAATGTGGAAATAAATTAATGTGGAAATATATTTTAGACATATATTTATGCATTTCTGTATTTATTTATTTATTTAATTATTTCTGTATTTATTTATACATTTATTTATTTATTTATTTATACTTCAGTCATGTATGGTCCTCCATAGAAATGTGGAAATAAATAAATTTGGAAATATATTTTAACCATTTATTTATACATTTCTGTATTTATTTCTGTATTTATTTATTTCTGTATTTATTTATTCATATATTTATTTATTTCTGTATTTATTTATACATTTATTTATATTTAAGTCATGTATGGTCCTCCAGAAAAATCTGCAGTCGTGTAGACGAGGCCCAAGTGCAAGTTGACAGAAACACCATTACAAGACCTTTTCTTTCAATCAGAATTCACATAAGGGGAAAAAGAGTCCTGTGTTGTCGACGGCTCCTGCAAACCAAAGGATCCACCTGCTGATGTTGACTTTTTTCCGAGGCCCTCCTGGCTTCCTTGTTTGGCTCTTTTGAGAAGGAGCCGGCCGGGGTGTCCTCAGCATGAGGATAACACAGCCTCTTTTCTAAGAACCAAAATGCAGGGACGATTCACCCGTAACATATGAATTCTGGGACAGAGTCAGCAGCAGCAGCCACCAGTGTAACCGATGTGTCTCCTCTCGCAAGGCCGTGCATGCGTGTGCGCACGTGCACGGCTCCCGTTGCTATGGTTATGCCTTTTTTTTCCTCCGGATCCGTCTGCAGGCGGATAAATAATGCACACTAATGCTGGCGCGGTGACAGCACTGCAGCAAGCTGTTGCTCGCCTCGGCCCTGCTCTGGCAAACACTCACAAATAAAGACATGAATATGCTAATGTGCCCATGTGACGGAGATGCATGTATACACGTCTCTCTGCTGGTGGACGCTGCTTGCAAACATGCAAACGATGAGGAGGACAGTGTGCAAACAGGAGCCTGCACACGCTACTATTTGTATCACGCGTGATATTGATTGGACAAAAGCTGCCCGGGCTGTCAGTGGAGTGAGATGTCAAAGTTTGCTATGACAAAAAACTCTGTTTAATGAAGCAGATGAGCTAAGTTTGATGGGCTGTCGTCAATACCGTCCCCACTGCGGGTTCCATCCAAAGGTCTCCGTCGGCCCTCGCCTCCACAGAAATCTACCAGAAAGGCCAAATGTGGGATTTGACACAATAATAATGAAGGTGGAGTAAACAGTGTCAGTCGTCTTTGTGTGGTCTGGGGTGAAAAATGAGAGAATCAGGGCAAGATGCTCATTTGAATGTCACTTGTTACACACAGATGGACGTTTTCACCATCTCGGGGGGGGGGGGGGGGGGGGGGTCATTTTGTTTTGTAGAGGAGGCAAAAGGTTCTTCTGGGAAGTGAAGGATATCCCGAGCTGAAATAAGACTTAGATTAGGCACGTTTTAGAAAAGCGTGTGCAACAAAAATGCTAATTGACACTTAACGTTGCATTATTTCATGCAAGTTTTGCATCTAAATACCTCAAATTGAGTGTTTCTCAGAGTCCGTATTATAAACTGTAATGCAGTCAACTTTTTCTCCCCATTTTCTCGAATTGTTGGTCTAACCCCCCGAGACTGACAAACCAAAAATTGCGGAATGTGCCAAATTTTCCCAGAGCTTGGAAGCCAATGCTAAAGGGAACCTATACATTAAAGAAGCAATTTATTTTCTTCCATCTCCATATAAATATAAGTAGATGGAAGGTGAACGATAAAAAGGAAGTGGTAAGGAGTTGACTAACCCATAGTAAAAAAACAAAAAAAAGTATCACTCAATCACTCAGAATCTGAGTTTCTTTTATTCGAGTGATAACAAAGGGCGAATGGAGAATAAAGTGCAGGGGACAGACAGCAAAGGGAGACACAATAGAGAAAAAGGGAGATGGAGGGCTCTTTATGTTCTTTAGTGAATGCTTGGGTGAGTCATTGATCATAAGTCTGTCTTGATATAGGGAGAAGAAAGCATTGTATTTCCACCACAAGAAAAGATAGCCGTGCTATTTTTACTGTATTTGCCCAGACTCTGGGCTCACACGTTATAGCTCACATGAGATTGGATTCGAAGCCTCCTGCCCAAAAGGAAATAGATAAATGAATAAATAATGTCCTCTGATTTTTCAATGTCCAACGCTTTTATGGCGCGGGAGCTTAAGTTCCGCCGTCTTTCCAATTTTAAAAAACTTGCAATAAATCATCTTTTCACACAAGGACTGAATGCATAACACCACGGTTACATTGCACCTGGATGCAGAGGCAGGGCTTCTTTTTTTTATTTAAAGGACTTCTAATATGAACTTTCATAACCCTCTAACCAAATACACGCAACGGCCCAGAGAAGGCAATAACGGCGGGGAGAGCGCTGGGCCGGTCGGTTCATGAGAAACACAGAAAGACGGGGGGGAAAAAGAGCAATAAGCTGCAATTATCAGGCGCCTATGTGGCTAGTCAAGGCAAATCAAATGAAAGTGGCCAAACCTGAATGAGAAGAGATGAAGGGAGGGTATTGGAGAAGCTGGAACCACGGAATTTTAAAATGACCAACCGACTAAAATAGCCGTCTGACCTTCGCAATACTTTGAAATTCTGTGATATTGTATTCATGTGTTATTGTCAACAAATCCAGGAAATGACCAAAATGAGTTTTAAAGTACAGTTACATCATCCTGCTGCTGTAAATTGACTAAAATACCAAATCTACGACTGGAAAGAGAGAGCAAATATCTCCAGCATGGAAAAACAGTTAGATAAGATAAAATACGACTTCTCGTGTTCAAAATAACAATATTACCATTTATAATACATTACAATTAATAAAACAATATAAGTTTAGAATGAACTATAAATGAAAAGACAGGTGAAAAGGCTGCCAATGCAAACAACGAAGGCCGAGGCAACAACAGGAAGTGAGGTGCTCAGAAAAACAGACACGATGGTGACTACAAAACAAAACAGGAAAGAAACATTATGCCCAAACTTCAGGGACACAAATCCAACAAACAGAACACGAGGAAAACAACAAGGCCAAAATCCATAAACACAAGACTAAAAGATCCACCTTGAAGTTAACGTTTTTGTTTTTTCTACACAATCTTTCAACAAACAACTGCCTCGGTTTGGAACACATAACGTGTATTTTGTCCTGGGTTGCAAACTGTTCCAGGCATGAAGCACAACAATTGAACTCATTCATTCACACAACCCCTGAGAATGAATCCTAATGACTCCTGTTGTTCCCTGACCGTTTCCCTCCACGAGCTTGACATCTGGGCTCCGGACAGAAATTCCTTGCCAACTGCCGGATGGATTATTTAGCAATTTCATGCAGGCATTCATTAGGTCTGCAGGAAAAAACATGCATAACTTGCCACGGTGTCCAAAAGCCTGATGAGACCGCACACATTGCTTTCACTCATCACGGCTACAGCCCAGGGACAGAGGAAAACAACACAGGAATGAGATGGAGGTCGACAGACATATTGATCTTATTGAAAACGTTTATGTCTGATAAAAATATCTTTGGGAACTATCAAGTTGCTGGTTGCAACACGTTGTTTATTTTGATTATGTTATAAATAAATGAATGTATATGCATGTTATAATGACCTATCCCACATTATTCCACTAAATCAACCACAAAAAACACAATTTTCAAAGTAAACGGAGGAAAGTTCCAGACCAAAATATCGGAGGGGAGGACTTTTGCACCAACAGGGTACCACAGGAAGTAACACACTTTCCTTTGACCCCTATACGAACACTGAGGTGTGTGGAAATGAGGTGTTCCATTCTATTATCTATAGCGGGTGAGGGTTAGAGTTATACTTTTCCCTCTCTGTATTATTTACACTAATATATGTCAAATTCTTCTACAATATTAATAAATAACCTGTATCGATGATTTTGAAAATTGTATCCTTTATATAACATTTTGATGGGGATCCCATTACCGGTTTCCACAACACCCCACATTTAATTGGTGTATAGTGTGAAATAAATCAAATTGAATACAACCAAACTACAAATTAGTCAATTCCAGCAGCAACTGCTTAATGTCAGTTAATCAATGACGTCTATTGTGCGTCACCGGTGGATAATGTGTGTTGATTGTGTTAAAAAACAAACATTGGGTCTTTTCATGGGATTTACTGTCAATAAAAAACAGAAAATACCCCCCCCCCCCCCTCCCCCCCGCTTAGTCCTTTATATGGCCCATCTGAACGCTTTGATTTTTGAAGACATAAAAAAGGAGGCGTGTATAAGTGTACTGTTACATCATAAATAACACAAAGAGGCACACTAGCTATAGTATTTAACATACTACAGAGCACTCTGATTGCAAGCATGTCAAAGTTTGAGGGTCTCTCATCCACCCCCCCACTTATATTACACTCCTACTCGCTCTGTGTTTTGGCATCAGAGCGGTAAGATGTAAGAAATAAAAGAATAAAAGCGAGGGAATAAAAGAAAAATGGTGAAGATACGTGAAGAGACAAAAACAAACAGCGTTTCCTCTGATTGACTCTCCTCATTGTTGAGTTTGGTCAAATTTTGAGACGCCCTAACAATAGCTGTCACATCAGCCAAACTTGTGAATAGCGCTCCAAGTAAACAGATGACGCTAGTAAGAACAACACCATCTAACTTGTAACTATCTCGTCATATGAACCTCTCAGCCAGTAAAACTTCATGTTAAGGTTGAGGTTCATTGCCGTACAACACTATTAAAGCAGGATCCAAAGTCCTCGAAGATCCGTGACGCCATACTTTTTCATTAGTGCCCCTGATTGCTAATTTTAGGTGAATTGCCGTATTGATTTCCCCATTGGTTCCGCAGGCCGCTCGCCGAGTCACAGGCTGAACAAATGATTCACTGCCAGAGCATTTATTTAATAATCGGAATTTAATTTTCAAATTATGTGCCAGTCACAGTATGATCTCACATTGATGGATGGGATGGGGATAAAAAAAAAGAAAGGGAGGTCTGTGGAATCCATATTTGCTAATTAATATAGATATGACTAAAGCGATGCATTCAGGGTTGTTCGCTGTCTCGAGTAAATGTGAGTTTTAACTACTTTGTTAATCAAGAAAAGGACAGAAAAAAACTAGAATTAGTCCCCTGTGGTTGTACGCCTCAGCCAACCCCTGCAGTTCCATACAATATTCTTTTCATTTCCAGACACTGTCACCTTTAACTTTGACCACTCGTGTCCAAGGAATTCTTGAGACATCATGTTCAACAGCCGCTGTGACCTTGAACATCGCCCATGCGAATCAAATCAGTTAATCTGTATAATCAAGTGAGTGTTTCTGCCTAATTTGAAAGGATTCGGTAGAGGTGGCCAGGGTGATATCGCGTTCACAAGGCAAAACATGTTTGTGACATCACACCGACCACCAAAATCTAACTAGCTTATCCCGAAATTCCTTCAAACACTCAAACCAAATTTGAAAATAATTCCTGCCAGCGTTTTTGAGATATGTCTTGTTCACAATGTCACAAATAGGACTTACCTGAAAACATAATGCCCCCTGGTTTCGAGGAAAATAAACACCAATAAATTATGTATTTGAACAAAGCATTAAGTACACCTAATTTTAATGGTGAAAGAATGCATCCTTTTGAAATTGACATGCTCTGACGAATTTTGAAAAGCTCAACATGTTAAATGTTGAGCTTTTAATGTAGCGTCCAATGCCCGTCTTCTGTGTAGCATTCACAGTTCTGTGGAAATGTTTATGTTGAGACACTAGAGCATTTTCACAAAGTGCCCGAAAAAGGAGGCCGAGTCATAAAGAAGCATCTCCTGAGATTAAAAGATAAACAAAAGGATTCCTGCAACATATGGTCTGGGATTACAGGTGGGTCACTCCAGCTACTGATCTTTTCTTTTTCCTCTTTACTGAAAATATTATTTTAACAGATAATAATGATGACATCCTTTTGGAGGAGCTTCTGCACTGCTGCTCCGTACATGTACATGAGAGGAGGCAGACCTTTCTATGAACTGTAGCCTCCAGCAGCAGTTACCGTACCCAGAATATGTTCCATCCACATTTAAAAAAAACAGACTCACTCTCGTTGATTTAAATTTACCGGGCAAATCTTAGCTACGTGATTGCTTAGGTTGAGCAGGTTCAGTACAGATACAGTTTTACCAGGTTTAAGAGCCACAAGAAAAATGCCTGTTGGAGTTCATGACTTGACTTCAGCCCCTTGGGTTAAATGTGACTCTGCTGTGGATCTGCATTCATTCGCCAACACCGGCCTTTGCGCGGAACACCCTACTCTGTCGGTTATTATTTACTCACACCTGTCGAACCGCATTTGTCTGAGCCGCAGTGTGTTGACAATCTTCATGGTTTTTTTGAACAGGCAGATGATTGATGGCGCGGCGGCGAGAGCAACTGACAGCTCTCCGCAGATCAGATAGCAGAGGAGAAGGAGTCGGTCGATGTGGAGTCTGAGGGGAAGCGAACGGAGTGTAGCAGGGCAAGAAGAATAAGAAGTGTCATTCAGCTTTTTTACGCATTGTGCCGGTGTTGCCGGAGATTTGTCTCGCTGCCCACAGAACCGCGTTCCCATAATAGCGATGAGCACATCTCAGTGAAACGCGGATCCATGCTTAATACGCTGGCAGCATTTTTGTTTAACAGATGTCCCGTTGCCTAATGTGAGGTAGCTTCACTGGAGGCGTTTGTGACCGACATGGAAAAACTGACAGGAGGCACTGCAATGCACTTGAACCAGTGTTTCCCAGGTGGATGGTGGTGCTGCACAAAGAGGCGACACAGTACACCTGCAAAAACGGCGTGCAACTTGAAATAAAGCTTTTTCTAGATGCCCGGGTTCGTCTACGGAGACATCCAAACTGATTTGTGTTCAGCTGTGTAACGCTTCATATAAATTCTATGGAGAATGTAAATTCAAAATAAAATTAGATATTACCTACACAAAATCAAATATATACCATGACCAGGATTGCTCAACCCTGGAAAGTACCAACTATAAAATAAAATTTCAAACATTTCTAGGACTTCAAAGCAGGACTGAGGGGGCCTGAGCTCATTCATTTTGAAGCGTTGCATTCGTTTTGCCTTTTGCCTGAAAAAAATAAATAATTACAACAACTTCATTTTCACACTGATCAGTAGGTGGCGCTATGACCGTGAGGAAATACTGACTCATAGAGCTGTTAAGGCTTGGACTCTGATCATGAGACAGAAGTTTGGTGGTGATAGGACAATGCACACTGGAGTTATGACAACATCATCTCCTTTTGGCGAAGGATGAACCTGTGTACCGATTTTTGTGAAGATCGGTCAATGTGAACGCATTCCAGGGGTCTCGGCGGGCACCATTGAGCCATTTTGCCACGGCCCTGAAAAAAAACTCCAGAATACGTAAATTTTTACCACTTTCTAATTTTCGGCAAATTCTGGTAAGAATGTTAAAGCCCTCAAAAATCCAAATCATTTAACTAAATAATAATAATCCTAACAATTTCAATAGGGCCTCATTGTCTGTCAGTGCCTGTCAGTGCTCGTGCCCTAATAATGGCTTATTTTACTATTTTCAACCTTTGTTTCGTTGTTTCAAAAAAGAAGACATAAATTCGAGAGCCAAGAATTTCATATTATATATTGCTTGCGCAAAAAAAATCCTTTAACGGAATACCAAGAAAGTTGGTAAAAGGACGCGATATGAGTCGGGGAAGAAGGCATTACATTTTCGTGCAGATCCCAAAAAGTTTTTTTTTCAAACAGTTTTGTTGAATTATCAGGGAATATTTCATGGATCTTAAATTTGAACATCATGTACATTTGGGGGGCTGATATCTGCGAGCGTGTGCAGTTGAGTGCAGATCTAAAGTCTTGTGGGGACGTATCTTCAAGAGCCAGGAGCGCGATCCAGTTTTACAGATGTGTAGCTGGAAGGTAGCCCTCACATGTGCGTTGTGGGTTGTTATTCAGCCACTGGCAGTTTCATTCCTCTCACTCCGACTGCTCCTCATTGAGCTGTGGTAGTCATTTTTCTCATCTCTGAGGTCTTCAGTCTAAAAAAAAAAAAATTCACATTCATGAATAATGCTGACACCCTTGAGGCTCAAAGATCTAATGTATTATGCTGAAATTAGGAGCAAACGCCTGCAGCTTCAAGACTTTCAAACAATGTGGACACTAGGGATTCATCCTTTCACTTGTGATGCTTTATGCATCTGGACAGACTGATGTTTCACGGGCGTCTTTCCTCACGCACAGAAAGACAAGACAGAAAAAAAAAGAAAGTTGGAGCCGTGGTTTTTAAAGTGCTCCATCTTTATTCTGTAAGACATGCATTTTCTGTTTGATAACTCTGTTTTTGGGGGGGGGGGGGGGCTGAGGCTCCTGTTTGACATGAGGACCACAGAGACGAGCAGCGCCTGCCTGGTGAAGTCTCCTCGAGGCTAGAACTCAGATCTTCACTCAGATTGCCTCCGCGGAATGCCAAAAAAACACTGGCCGGGAAAAAAGTCCTTGAGTTCTGCCACGTGACCTCAAAAGTATCACAAATTCGCCCTTGAATGCTCTCTAAAGGCCAGACGCGTAGTGTTTGGTGGCAAAACGCCTGGGACTGGGCAGATTTGAAAGTTGACCGCACGTCGTTGCTTACCTCACAAGTTTCTCGAATGTTCCCGATGGAGAGCAGGTGCGTAGTTTGAGTTATTTAAAAAAAAAAAAGAGCCGGCTCGGAACAAATGCAGTCAATAAATTGCAAATGCAAAGGTCACAGAGGGACAACCCCGTAATTATATAACACTGTGTTCCCTCGCTTTTCCGCAGAGGCATGAGCACGCAGGTACGTGTGTGAGTGTGTTGGTACCTTCCGCCGTGGACTGCCGATGAGGAGCTGTCGCAGGAGCGGGGCCTCGCCGCTGTTCTCGGAGGAATCAATAGGATACCCATCAAAGGAGGTGCGCTATCTGTAATAAGAGGCAGATTGGTTCGGATGAGATAACAGGAATTAAAACGGATGAAACTGAACAAAAGGAACGGGAAGGCGGCAAAGAGACGGATTGATCAATCAGGCGGATCTCTACCCCCCCCCCCCCCCGCCCCCCCCACAGCACGGCATCTACGCTGCGTTTTTTCCTGCCTTTACTTAACGAGGAGGGTGATGCTGCTCTTCTTTCCTTCCCCTCGCTCCGCACTCACACAGTTTAATGGATCGACGGCCGCCTTCTGCTATGTACTGCCGAGCAGCTCCAGTGGACCAATTAGATGCTGTAGGTGGCCGCTCAAGGGCACTTTCACCCGGGGTTAACGGAGAATATTCTTCCACTCCCCCTTTGGCTGTCCCGAGCTGCTCGGGGGGTGTTTCTAATTCCGGTCACGGGCAAGCGTTTTAATCCTTAAGGCTACTGCAGCCATCTGCACACGATACAGAAAATGAAATATAGGAAATAGGTAGTCAAGAGTGTCTGGGAAAAAAATGCATGTTCCCTACATATAGGGAACCAATTGCCTCAATGCGCAGCCGACCCTTCATTCGAACCCTCAGAAGTCCGAGAGGTCGACGCAGACTAAAAACAGAGCAGCATGGGCGAGGTGGCAAAAGGGCCCCCTCACTGGAATGAGCCACTCTTCCACAGCCTCTATTGTTGAACATGGGAATATAGAGGTAGGCGGGAAGATTCCTCAGGGGCCAAAGGGAGGAGAAGAATCAAAACTGTGAAATCTCCTCTTTGCCTTTGAATCCCCACACCGGGGCACGCTGAGCTTCTTACTGTATATTAGCCGAGCGGGGACATTTACTTTTTCGTGAAGCGCACAGGATCGAGCCCAAATGGAGCAGAACCGACGGACATGTGGGTTTTCCGTCTTTTTGGCTAGAGGCGGTCAACAGCTTGCCGTGTTTTGAAACATATGAGCGAATGAGAGGGGCATTGGTTGGTTGGCTGCATTATCGGGTCGTCTGTTTGTGCAGGTTAACGGCGCCTCAGCTTATTCGGGAGGTAAACACGAGGAGACAAGACAGTGGAGTCTACTCGGGGTGACCTACATTTGGCAGTGAATCCATCTTAATTGCGATTTCATTCATATCCCGACTGAAATTTCACTCTGCCCGCTTCATAACAGTCTCGTCTAGGTTTCCTGGCCTGGTTGTTCAACAGCCTGCTCGGCCATTATGTCCCCGTAATGTGCCGCTGGAAGACGGTGACTCGGGTGAATCACTCACTCGAGGAATAATCTTGTGCAGCCACGTCTCCCTCTCAGGCTCGTCACAGCGCCGGAGAAGTCTGACCCGGAAAAAAGGCTGAATAAGAGAAGGGAGCCTCGAGGCGGCGATTTGATTGGCTCCCACCTTGAAAAGCACGTTAAAAAATCCACCTCTGCATTGTTGTGTAAGCGCCGCTAATGATGAATGGGACAGAAACTATAACGGCGTGTTTACCCACAGGCGGCAGGGAAAAGCATTAAAACCCGTTCAACAGCCTGTGGTCTATTACAAGATTTTGTCTTCCCCCGCCTCCACTTGTTGGCTTAGACAGATTTTCATATAAAAGTGGATGTTTGCGAGATAATCACAAAACATGGATGACGCGCGGATGAGCCAAATCTCCTGCATCTTCTATTGTGCAAATACTTAATTACCGAGAAATCCCTACAGGAGGTTTCGGCTCTCTCCGGATTACAGACTATGACTGCAAAATGGTTCACTGTCAACACATCCCATTTTACTTCCCGTCAAATATTCACTTTTTTACCATATCCAGCTTTTACGGTTCTGTTTCCCGGAGCACTCGGGGTCAAATTGTTACGCTTGTATTGCACTGAAGTTTCATTAATGCTCTAATAAAATACGTCTAACAAGGAGCAATGAAGGTGAAATTATAAATTTTTCATTCTAGGTGGTATACCCGTACACATAATTGTACCTTTAACTCGCCGCTGTAGTCTTCACCTGGGGTAATGCAAGCAAAACTAAATTGATGAAGCTTTATTTTATTGCTTTCCAGCGCCTCGGTTACCAGCTGCTGTAATAAACGCCGCTTTATTGTCAGCTGAGTTGGTAACAGGTGAGAATTATGTGGAATAAAAATGAGAAAAAAAGGCCGGCGTGCTTTTTACGGTCTTTGTGCGAACTGCAGCTTTACGTGAGTGTTTCTGCATTTAGAGAATTGTCTATTGTATTTTTCCACGCTTTCTTTAATCTATTCTCTTGCATTTTGTTTTTTTACAGCATCTCAAATGTGTGTGTGTGTGTGTGTGTGCGTTTGTCGATCCTGCATTTGTGGGCCATGCAGGACGCCCCGGAATCTGCTGGAGGCAGCAGCATATGTTTTCGGAGCTACAGCACCTCAGGGATATCATGTTCTCAAGCACAACTACTGCAGCACACACTCTATTAGCTCCTCAAATTCAGAAGTGGCTCTTTTTTGTATTATTTAACCCTCCTCCCCCTGCCTGCGTTTCCGACATCAACACACTATTTTCCCTCTGTCTTCATCACAAGGCTTTAAAACGCACACGCTCGCACATCAAAATCCCCCCCCAAGCCAAAGAAAACTGGTCTTTGGCTCGAGATGTTTTACACAGAGAAGCGAGTCCTTTCCTAAATTGTGCTGCCTTTGTGTTTCAACACTGCAAACAACCTGTAAATTCCAACCCCCGGCCCCATATGTTCGCAGCCACATTCTGGCGCTCAGGAACCGACACTTGGCAGGTTCACGCGGTGACAAGATGTGGAGGGCGTGCGGGGCGACAACCCCCCCCAATCTGGGATGTTCTGCCTGTGGTTTGGTGTTTGGGGAAAGAAAAAAGTGTGTTTGTGTATGTGCAGTACGTGTGTGTGTGTGTGTGTGTGTGTGTGTGTGTGTGTGTGTGTGTTTCGGGGGGGGGGTACTTCTGGTGCCAGGTTTCCACTGTGCCGATCTGTAGCGGCCGTGGAGCATCCTGGACTTGCTCAGCCATCAATCAGTGGCCTGCCACGGCTGAGTGCTTACACACACACACACACACACACACACACACACACACACACACACACACACATGCACACACACACACACACACACACACACACTCACACAGTCTGGTCTCAATGACTTCAGAGGACAGTATTTCCTGGATGGAGAATACATTTTGCCCCCGAACTTAAACCTAAACATCAAAGCACGCCTTTGAGGATTTAAATCACGGGCTTTTGCCTTTCGTCCCCGTACTGTCTGGGAGACTGTAAACAGATTATGCGCCCGCAACACGGGTAACACCTGAAGCTCATGCACAAACACATCTATTCATGAGCTTCACAAAAAAAAGATGTAGTTCAGAGAAAACAAAGGCCACCCGCAACTTCTTATTAAAGGGCAACAGCTGTTGTGTATAAGAGCACGGAGCAAAATCCAGATTTTTCCCCTCCCAAGGTTCAACACAAACAACAGGTGGCGCTCATCCAGTCTTGCCGCCTGTCATACTCTGCTGACGGCAATCTGCAGGACATAAACTCTCAGTTTTTGTGGGACATGAATTTTACATTTTGCCAGAGACTGTATTCCCACTGGTGAGGGCTCTCAAAATGTAACGAGGACAGCGAGCGGGGATCCCGTGACTCAGATCACACAAACGCTGCGAGTACAGCTTCCATTTTCCGTTTTCCCCTTGAGACATGGAGCCGGTCTTTCGGATGAAGGGGGACGAAGATGCATATCTCGAAGGTTTTCCCCATCTGGACAAATGCCAAACTGAATCTCAATGTGGACTGTGTCTCAGAAATTGCCACGATTATGCTGATGTCAAAGCAGCAGTTTTAAAGGAGCTAGTCCCTGAAACACACGGGCAGAGATGGAGGAAATAGAATAAGATGATTGCGTGACGCGTTCATTCACCACAGCATCTTATTGATTGATTCAGAGTCGACTCTCACAGTGGAAACCCTGCACACAGGCTCTCTATTCGAAAGGAGTCCTCAGGCCAGAAACATAACACTGTCGGCTCACCAATAAAGCCACAATTAGATGACACATATTGTGCGTCTGTATGGATTAATAAAGCTCTATGCATGCAGAGTTCTGTTAACTAAATATCAGTCGTTCATGAAGGGACAAATTGACTTAAATACGCCCTCAATTAAGACACTTTCTGGATAATGCTCACGTCAGCGGGCTAACAAGCTCACAATAAAAATATCCTGATGTTAAGCTGTTGAGACTAATGATACTCTACTTCAGGGGTCTTCAACGTTTTTCAGGCCAAGGCCCCCAAACTGGTGGAGAGTTGGAGCAGGGACCCCCTATATATTGTTTAAAAGTGTGTTTTATATTAAACTGGGCCTAGTGCCATACATAAACATAGCTACCCAGTTATTGTGTATTCAATACTAAGCTATTCAAATATTACAAAGGTTAATATATTAATAGAATAGACAGTGAATCCTCAAGCCATCTATGGATGCCACACATACTCCCACATTAGTGAGATGTCGGACACTGATGGGTAGCACACAACTTATCTAACCTTGGAAGGATGTTTTGTGGGGAAGAAAATTTGTTCGAAAATGAATCAAAAATTTACCAAATATTTTGCGACCCCCCTGCAGTACCTCTGCGGACCCCCTAGGGGTCGCGGACCCCCTGTTGAAGACCTCTGCTCTACATCATCAACTGGATTCACAAATACAAATGTTCCTTTAATAGCCAGTTTCCCTGTCAGATTCAGCCTTGCACCGCTAGAAAACCATAAATTCACATAATCTGTTTGAGCACCTTAACCCCCAGAATTCATTTCAGAGTAAAGCGTCGGTTGGCCGCTTGTTTTTTCGGATGCAGCGGCGAATCTGCGCGGTTCGACAGCTTTTCGGGTGAATCGGAGCCGTGGTAGGCTGCAACATCAAAGACAGCCGTGTGGACGTCCTTAGTGGGACCACGTGGGAAGTTGCATTATGTTGCTGCTGGGTATTTCTGCATTGGGCGTCTTTGAACACGGCGCTGATCATGTGGGGGTGCGTAAACCACTCTCATGACATGAGGGGATTTACAACACGGGGGGGCAGGTTGTAAATTATTGATCCTGGAATTAACATCAAAGGAGAACAGGGATTAGAAAAATCTTGAATCAACCGATGTCTTTCAGCAATATGATACCGTGCGTCTCGTTTTTATTTGTGAAGGACACACAGCCACAGCAGAAGGTTATGTAATCTCAGAGGCGCCGTTCGCCATTCATTCCAAATGATTTACTTAGCCAAACACAACAGGCTGCTTACAAGCAGTCTAAATGGACTCAGAGTGTGTGGTTAATCATATGACTGCTTTAAATATCGAATAACACCGCATGAGAGAGGATTCATAAATTATGGGACGCCTTCTAGCAGACGGCTGATCTATAATGCATTGTTTTGTTTGCTTCACATCTTGTCGGGCGCCGTACTCGCCGCATATGACAGAATAACAGACACGCGGAAACGCATTGCAGAGTGCATTAAATATTGAGGCTGTTGTGTGTTTGCTGTGACAAAAAAAAAAAAAAATCCCTGAAAAAAAACATGGGCAGCTTAATCGCTTTTCAAAGCTTTCCTTCCAAATGTAGTGAAAGATTTGATTGTTTATTCAAAAAAGAAAGAGTATTGTCTTTGGTTTGAAACCCAACTATGAAGTAACATCTTAACCCCTAACTGCCTGAATTAATTTCCAATTATAGAAAGAAATAAACATTATTTGTGTTTTTGGCTGTCATACAGATGCTAAAGTAAGTGGAGGTTGTTAATTTCAATATAGCATTTACAGTCGATATACAATTAAGGCATGAGGCATATTAGCGCCATTAGGCATAATGGGGCATAACCTTAATTTAACAAATTTTCCAGTCTCTTGTATGTAGATTGATGCTGCTTTTGATTGAAATTGAATAACAACATAAGTTTCTGTACAATCATTGCTGTTCTATCATCACAATATTTAAAATACAGCTTAATACCTCAAAATAACTTTGCTGCACAGTCCCAAGGGGCAAGTATGTATTTTCCACTTCGACCACTACATGGTGGCAGAGTGCTTCCAATACCTTCCTTGGTATGTGTAGTATTTGCACCATCAGGCACAATCGTCACCTCGGCGGCATCAAGACCGGAATGGGGTTTGAGGCAAATTCACGACATTCGTCTACAAGGGGTTAACCAGCACAAGCTCAATGTTAGATAAGAAGAGTAGGGAGAGGCTGAGGTTGTGACAAATAAGGTAAGCACGTTATCCTGTCCTCCACGACTATAACTTCCACTTCTTCCTC